>NW_007728873.1:88270-92213 GCF_000696425.1 Galeopterus variegatus | reverse complement strand
AACCATCATGGCTATTGGAAGAGAATGTACCCATCCTGTATGAATGCTGAATGAACACATTATATATAAACTACAGAAATCATTAATAATGACGTTGCTAGAGATTTTGCCTCTTTTTCAATGCTACATAATGATTTCAAAATCCTTCTGGCTGAACATTTCAGTCTAATTGTTCTCCATTCTCCAACATCCCCAAAATGATTTTGTTGACAGATCAATAAAAACAGCCTTAATTAAGGCAGTGTGGGTCACAGTTTACATCAAAGACAGCTAATTCAAAATGGGACCTAAAATTACCAAACTATAGAAAAGTCTCCAGCTATGTAGCACCAGCACTCAACTCATCTCCCAGAGGCGGCAAGGTTATTCATGGATAATTTCCCAGGATGTCCCTTCAGAGCCAGAAACATTCCGTGCAACGCATTACTTACCATTTTTTCCTTAGTTTTTAACCAATTGAAATTCAGATTGAAAAAACTTTAAAAATAATCTTCTTTCTGATTTCATTTTTTTTTTCTCACCAGAAAACTTTAGGGACAAACTTTGATGTTACCTTCTGTTTCCCTTGTGGCATGTCATCAGAGCGAGTTGTAATTGATGCTGACTCTCAACCTGGCTATGACTTACTGTCCACTGCAGAGTTGAGCTCACAGCATTGGGCCATTTGTTACAAATGCATACAAAGCTTCACAAGTAGGTCTCCTTGATGTCTCATGATGCTATCGCCTTTAAATTCCTACAACAATCATTGACAATTCTTGGTGATGTGGAGACTTTAGCAGGTCTCTACGTTCTCAATATTTTTCAAATCATAAATAAGCTATGTTACAATATTTATTTCAAAATAAATCATGTTCTGCTTTTTCCTATCTGGATAGAAGTGTTTTTGTATACTCTGTCCCATGCTTAATACTGGGGAGTGAATAAGGCAAAATGGCTTCTTTTATAGGGTATAGAACATAGCGGGAAAGACAAATAATTCAATCAAAAGAAACATGTACTTGTAATCATATGATGTACATACGATCAATATTATATACAGGAACTAGATGCTATAAGGGACGTTAGCTCCCTTGTCCTCCCTTCTCCCCACAAAGTGGTGGAATGTAAATAATGGGAAGCCTCGCCCCATGAGGTGAAGCTTTAGTGAGGCTTTGAAGGATCAACAGAATCACCTACGTGAAGATTTCCTTCCATACGTGAGGAGGCAGCCAGGGTGGGGATGCAGAGCAAATGTGAAGGTTGTAAGAGGAATGCTACTCCCGATCACTGAGTCAGAGGGAAGATGTTGGTCAGCTGTTGGAGAAGGAGTTGGCATGGCTACGATTTACTCAGATGTCATGAGGTTCGGTTTTCTGCCAGAAAAGGGAGTTGAGTTAGGAGATTTGGAAAGGATGACTGTTTGGCACTGCCAGTTTGAGAAGTGGGAGATCAGAAGTTTAGATTAGAAAATGAAGCCATGAGCCAGTTAATACTTTGCTAGGAAATGCTGAGGTCAAATTCTGCTAAGGAAGCTTTGATGGAAAGTGGAAAGTAGTCATATTTATATTATATATTAAATTAATTATACATGGGGGTCAATTAACCCAGTTGGCTATTTACATCACACAAGTAAATAAAAAGTAAATAAAATACAATTATAGAAAATATCAACATTTCATTTTTGCAGGTGAAGTTTCACCCTATACATAACCTCCACTCAGCCTTCCCCACCCCTTCTGTTATCTAGACTTCACAACTTTCCCTATCACCAGCTCTTTTTTTTTTTTTTCCCTCAAAGCTCCCTCCATTCCAATTTCCTATAGGACTTAAAAAGTACTTCAAATGGTTATGTAATTATTAAGATTATGAACTCATTCTGAATGAGAAGTTTGGCCTTACTTTTTTTTTTTTTTTTTTCTTGGATTCTCAACCAATCTGCACAGTAAAGCATACTGATGCTTGGGCTTTATGCCTAAATTCTAAATCTGAATTCTCAGGAAATACTAGGAATAGGCATTTAAGGAAACGTCTAAAGGTGATTTCAATGTGCAGCCACATCAACCACAGTGAGTGTACCTAGTTGGCACTCAGAGAAAAGTAGTGTGTTTGAGTGGCTTTTCTATGGGGGAAAAATAAAAATAAAAAGGCTAACCAATTTTATACCAAGCTGCAAAAGCATAAAAATTGCAATTGTCACTTCTCTTGCAATGGTGGGATCAATGTCCTTTAATCACAAATGATGATTTAGAGCTAGGTATTATCAACAATGGTGCAATTTTAATAAAGTTAATTTGTTGGAACACTCGGACATGTTGTCCATCTGACCATTTACCTGCATATGATTTATTGAAAGAAAAAAAAAAAAAAAAAGGAAGGGTTCTAGTGAACTGTAATTTTCTTACACTGTTTTCTAAAAGGCATGAAAGGCAACAAAAAACAATTACATTGAAACAATGCTCTGACCTCTATAAACACACATGGAAAATACTTTTATCTGGAAAAAGCCATTAGGAGAAACGAAACAAAGTGAAAACAGCTTTTGTGTGTTTGGGATTAGTAACTCAGCAGGACCACAGAAGCAAAGCCCTATTAAATCTACTTCCCATTCTACAGTTCTTGCTTCTTTAGAGAGTAACTCTTTGACGTTTCGGTTTAAACATTTCCGTTCTTGACCCAGAATATATTCATATAGCCCTCCGTCAGCTTTTCTGAGCATTGCAGTTTAACTTGGATGTGTTAGACACTGTATAAGTGCATTACAAATATACTAAGATCGATTTTATTTATAGAAGGATTTATTAATGTTGTTGCTGATGATTTCCGACATGCCAAAGGATGCACTAGGCATTTGAAGGAAAAACCAAGAACAAAATAGCTTTAGCTCATTCCTTACCACCTTAGGGCCTCATGTTGCTTTTTTTTCCACCCCATTGGAAATAGCATCTTTGCTTCTTATCTCAGAATAAAACAAAACACTGTCTGCCTTTTCTGGAAATCTGTGGTTCTAGAAGTTTTCCTTTTCCCTGCATTTCTTTCTCCATCCTTTCATAAAGATTTCCTTTAGCTAGCTAACATCAGGGAGGCACAGAAAAAATAGAAAAAGTCACAAAGCAACATTAAAAATAGTTTAGGAAATGGAAAGGAAAATTTTGTATAAATTCACCACTGATAAAGCATGCATCATCATTTTGTTTTCCTTTTTCATCTTCGATTCATATTCATAAATAGTTTTGTACATTCGACTGAGTCTGCTTCTTTGCCTGCAATCTTCACCTGTCTCTCTCCCCCTAACCCTAGGTCACACAGATGGTTCATGGTGGAATCAAGCTTGGATTGACTCCCAATTTTATATGCCATTCCCCACCGCCCCCACGTTTTTAATGTCTGGTGATGTCTTTCAAGTTACAGCAGAAGTTGGGGACTTATTTAGAGGTTCTACCTGAGGAAATTAAACTAATTTTGTTTACCTAAATAGAAGTTTTTTGTTCTATCAGGCAAATCCATCCTGTTTTCCAAATCTTTAGCTGCAAGATGGTCACATACAGCACAGATAGAGGCAGAGTGCACTGTCTCTACCATCAGGTAAGTGCAGGAATCTCTGCTGAGCAATGAGCAACGGGGGGCAGATGTGGTAGCCCACTTATTGCCTGCAAAGTGAAAGTGTAGTCACTCTAATGACTCCACAAGAAAAATTCCTCCTGAACCCCTGTAGTGCTCAAGGTCCATCCAGAAAAATAGAACCCAGGTAATTCTATAAAATAATTCAATATGGAAAACTACATAGATAAAGTTGAACACTGGGAAAATGGGGCAATGTAAAGATAAACAATTATAGAAAGAACTCAGTTCTAGGGCTGGAAAAACAAAGAGAGAATACTGTTACCAGAAACTAGTGCTACAATCCCTGTATAAGAGCTGGAGAGAGAAGGGGACACAAAGTAGGCACTGGAACCATGAAAGA
>NW_007728873.1:86154-87218 GCF_000696425.1 Galeopterus variegatus | reverse complement strand
TAAAAGTACATATTCCTTGCTAGTTATACATTTTTTATTGAAACATAGTTGATTGTACATATCTGTAGGGTACAGAGCTGAATATCAATATCCACGTGCAATATGTGCTGCTCAAATCAGAATTAGTATATTCAACATTATACAATGTAATCTTTTTTCCTCCCTTACCATCCTTCCCCCTTTCCCTTTCCCACATTTGATAACCTCAGTTTTGTTCTCTACTTTTGCAAGTTCAATGTATTGTTGTGATTGTTGTGTCTTTCTTTCTTCCTTTTCTTATTTGTAGGGGATCGCAACCCTCAGCACAGTGTTGTCTGCACCACACTCAGCCAGTGAGCGCACCAGCCATCCCTACATAGGATCCGAACCTGTGGCGTCGGTAGCGCCACACTGTCCCGAGTGAGCCACAGGGCCGGCCCTTATTTGTTTATTTTTTTAGCTCCCACTTATGAGTAAGGACATGTGGTGTTTCCCTTTTGTGCCTGACTTATTTCACTTAGCATACTTTTTTCTAAGTTCATCCATGTTGACACGAATGGCAGGATTTCATTCTTTTTTATGTCAGAGTACTATTCTATTCTGTAAATATACCACCTTTTTCTTATCCAGTTGTCTGGCAACTGACTTTTATGTGGGTTCCAACTCTTGGCTATCATAAATAGAGTTGCAATAAACATGGGAGTACAGGTATCCATTTGACAAGATGATTTCCATTCCTTTGTGGAATTGCTGGATCACATGTCAGTTCCATCTGAAGTTGTTCAAGGAACCTCCATACTGTTTTACATAATGGCTGCACCATTGTAGTCCCACCAACATTGTAGGAGGCCTCCCCTTTCTCTACACCCTCATCAGCATTTGTTTTTCTGTCTTTTTGATAATAGCCAGTCTAACTGTGGTGAGATGCTATCACAATGTGGTTTTGATTTGCATTTCCCTGATGCAGAGCAATGTTGAGCTTTTTTTTCATGTGTTTGTTGGCCATTTATATATCTTCCTTTGAGAAATGCTTGTTCAGTTCCTTGTCCAGTTTTTAACTGGGTTATTTGCTTTTTACTATTAAA
>NW_007728873.1:83265-85633 GCF_000696425.1 Galeopterus variegatus | reverse complement strand
AGCTTTTTTTTCATGTGTTTGTTGGCCATTTATATATCTTCCTTTGAGAAATGCTTGTTCAGTTCCTTGTCCAGTTTTTAACTGGGTTATTTGCTTTTTACTATTAAATTGTTTGAGTTCCTTGTATATTCTGGAAATTAATCCTTTGTTGGATGCATAGTTTGCAAATATTTGCTGCCACTCTGTATATTGTCTTTTCTTTTTGTTAATTTTTTTTTAAGTTTTTTAGTTTGATATAATTGCATTTGTTTATTTTTCCTTTTGTCGTCTGTACTTTTAGGGTCTTGTTCATAAAGTTGTTGCCCAATCCTACTTCCCAAAGTGTTTCCCCTATGTTTTCTTCTAGGAGTTTTATAGTTTCAGTTCTTATATTTAATTCTTTAATGCATTTTTAGTTGATTTTGGCATTTGGTGAAAGGTCCAGGTCTAGTTTCATTCTTTTATGTATGGATGTCTAGTTTTCCCAGCACCGTTTACTGAAGAGGCAGTCTTTTCCCCAATGTATGTTATTGGGGCCTTTGTCAAAGATCAGTTGGCTGTAAGTATGTGAGTAGATTTCTAGGTTCTCAATTCTGTTTCATTGATCTGTGTGTCTGTTCTTATGTAAGTACCATGCTGTTTTGGTTATTGCAGTATTGTAGTATAATTTGAAGTCAGGTTGTGTAATGTCTTCAGTTTTTTTTTGTGTGTGTGCTCAGAATTACTTTGGCTATTCAAGGTCTTTTATTATTCCATTTAAATTTTAGGGTTGTTTTTTTTTTTTCTATTTCTGTGAAGAATGTCAGTGGTATTTTCATGGGGATTGGGTTGAACCCATAGCTCACTTTGAGTAGTATGGATATTTTCACAATGTTAATTCTTCCAATCCAACAGCATGGTATGTCTTTCCATCATTTTGTGTCCTTTATAATTTCTTTCAACAGTGATTTGTAGTTCTCATTGTAGAGATCTTTCATCTTCTTTGTTGAATTTATTTTTAGGTGTTTTTTTGTTTGTTTGTTTTTTGTGATGATTATAAATAGACTAGTTTTCTTGATTTCTTTCTCTGTTAGTTCATTGTTGGAATATTAAAAATGCTACTAATTTTTTTTGCATGTTGATTTTGTATCCTGCAACTACTGAAATCATTTATCAGCTCTATCTAAGAGTATGTTGTAGAGTCTTTTCATTTTTCAATATATAGGATCATGTCATCTGCAAACAGGGACAATTTGACTTTTTCTTTTCTGATCTAGATGCCCTTTATTTCTTTCTCTTGCTATGTAATTATTATTATTACAACAACCATTCTGACACTACCACTACCTTTTTGAGGAAAGTATGGCTGGAAAATGCACTTATTTTGATGAACTATGATCAAGCTTATGCCAATAAAGCCATCAGAAAGACTCTTTTCACATAGCTATGTTTCGTGATACTTCAAAGTTAAGGTAGAAAACTATGTTCAATTCCCTTAGGTGCTATCTAGACAATTCAAATCTTTCATCAATCTTTACCTTATATTAAATGTAATATAAATAAAATTTAATTCTTACATTGTTTTATGCAGCTGCATGTACTAATTTTCTTATCCAATTAAAATTTTATTGTGAACTATCATGCTCATTAATTCTTTATAAATATTTTCTTCCCAACTTAATTATAGGCTCTTTGTTGATAGAAGGAATGAGTAATATGTCTGTTATTCCCAATGGCTCTTGATTCATGCTATGCATATAGTAATGGATTTCAGGGTTAATGAAATATACCTCCTATTTCCTTATCTCAAATATACATTAAAATGGATAGAATATATGGGAGTTTACCTAAGTGTACAGGAAAAAAGACACTGTAAATCATTACTGAACTGAGAAAATGACATTTTTAGGTTTAAGATGTTTATAATGAAAAACATTATTTTAGTTTGATTACTTAACAGAATTCTAATAATTATTATGACAATAATAACATATTTATACAGAAAAGTTGTGAAATATAAGTCCACTATAGAATTGTTGAACTATAAATAAATAAACCCTAAATTGTTTATATTATTTTTATGTACACCTCATAATTATTTGATAAGCATACATATTCCTCTCTTACAGACATAAATAATGGAGGTACAGAAATTTAAGCAACATTTCTTACATCAGATAACTGACAAATTATAGCACTAGTTTGATAACCCCAATCTGTTACTTTATTTGAAAGTATTAGCTCCTCGCTTTATACCATGCTGTGTCTGATACAGAAACTCTGAGGTAGTTTGTGTGTGTGTGTGTGTGTGTGTGTGTAAAATATCAGGGATACTTTACTTCTTTTTTTTTTTCCTTTTTGTCTTTTTTTCGTGTCTGGCAACGAATCGCAACCCTCAGTGTCGCGCCCG
>NW_007728873.1:80211-82833 GCF_000696425.1 Galeopterus variegatus | reverse complement strand
ACATAATGAACTTTACTGTGCTTCATTAAAAATACAGAATATATACTCTTTGAAGATTTTTATCTGTCAAAATTTTTTTTTTCAAGGTCTCAAATTGATTTTCTAATCAAAGTTAAGTCAATTATTCTGAATATGTGGTGTAACAATTTTCGTAGAGATCAGTTAACACTGGTTACTCCGTTACCTGGAAACAAAAGACAGTGGTAGGTCATTTTGTCAAGAATCACATTCTTAAATATAATTTTAATTTTGTTTTAAACAACTGTCAGCATGAACTTCAGCTTGTAAAGTAGAAAAGTGCTCTCTTGTCAGAGTCCTGGGGAACATAGCTAATTTGACAGCAAGAGACAGGTCAATGCAGACTAAAGGGTAAAAGAAAGAACTCTAGAGCTAGATAAACCAAATTTAAATCCTAACCAGCTCCTCCACTTAGAGTCACCTGGACATATCACTGAACCTCTGCTGGACTTAGCTTCCTAATCTATAAAATGGGCATGGCAATAATAGCCCTTCAAGGGGTTGTTGTTAAGAACAAATATATACAATATATATACAATATATACATTAAATGTATGTAAATATGAGGTGTCTTCAAAAAGTTCTTGGAAGAATTTGTAGTATCTTTTCATTCTATTTTACCGTGGACTTTTTGAAGCACCCTCGTATATCACATGGAGCAGTGCCTGGCACACTCTGATCTATCATTATACTGTACAAAAATTTGAAAATAGATCCTACATTATTTTTCAATGACAAAAGACAAAAAAGGCTTCTCTATGGGCTGTCCTTTCCCAGTGGATGCTGAGGTCTTAAAATTCAACCTCAGGACACTCAGCAACCTCAGAACTCTCAGCCCCCTTGTGGGATTAATATTGAGCTATCTTCCTGTCTTACTTTTCAGTTCCTCTCAGTTCAGAGATACTAGAGAGTCAGGGATTCTTGGAAATGGGAAATGGATCCTTTGTTTGATGGAACTCCAGCAGAAAGAAGAGAGTTTCACTTTATCTGTTCAAGTAGTAAGACAGATAAGAAAGAGATATGGAATAAATGTGGAACTAACATGTCAGTCAGCCGTTTGGTTCCTGAAATGAAAGACTATCCTGAGCCCTAGAAGAAATGTAGGGACTCAGAATTCTCCTGTGGGATAATCAGGATTTCCTAGTGAGCCTTTATGTTGAGTCAAAACAAAAACCTGACTTTGTTCTAGTACTAAGAATTTATTGTTTTCAACACCACACCTTCATTTATTTTTATTTATGTATTTTGGTTGTTTGCTTGTTTTTTGTCTAATATCCGGTACAGGGATCGAATCTTGGACCATGGCGTTACCAACACAATGCTCTAACCAACTAAGCTGACTTAAATTTAGGACCAGAAACTATGAAACTACAAGAAGAAAACATAGGGAAAATGCTACATGAAATGCTAGTGGTCAAAACTTTTTTGAGCAAGAGTACAAAGGCGCAGGCAACTAATGCAAAAATACATGAGTGCGACTATATCAAACTAACTAGCTTCCGCGCAGCAAGGGACACTATCAGCAATGTGAGGAAACAACCTACAGAATGGGAGAAAGTGTTTGCAAACTACATATCAAACAAGGGTCTAATATCCAGAATATATAAGGAACTCAACAGCAAAAAAGTAAATAAATACATAAAATGACCTAATTGAAAAATTTGCAAAGGACCTGAATAGATATTTCTTAAAAGGAGACATGCAAATGGCCAACAGGCACATGAAAAAATGCTCAACATAACTAATCATTTGGGAAATGCAAATTAAAACCACAATGAGATATCATCTTACCCTGTTAGTTAGAAAGGTTATTATCAAGAAGACAGAAAATAAAAACCTCTAGCAAGGATGAAGAGGAAAGGGAATCCTCATACATTGTTGTTGAGGATGTAAATTGGTACAGCCATTGTGGAAAACAGTGTGGAGATTTCTCAGAGAACTAAAAACAGATCAACCTTATGACCCAGCTATCCCACTAGGAATATACCTAAAGGAAATGAAATAAATATATCAAAACAACACCTGTACTCTCATGTTCACCACAGACTATTCACAATAATCAAGAAATGGAATTAACCTAAATACCCACCAATGGATGAATGGACAAAAAAACTGTGATATATATGCACAATGGAATATTATTCATCTATTAAAAAAAGTGATATCCTATTATTTGCAGCAACATGGATGAAACTGGAAACCACCATGTCAAGTGAAGTAAGTCAAGCACAGAAAGACAAAAAGACAAATAGTGCATGATCTCACTCATGTGGATTTTTTTTTTTTTTAAGTGGTTCTCATAGAAGTAGAGAGTAGGATAAAGGTGGTTACCAGAGGCCAGGAGGTCGGGGGAGGAAAAGTGGTGGACTAACAGATATGAAACTATGCTATCTATCCTAAGTGAATCATTGTGCAGTATAAGCATGTATTGAAACAATACACTGTACCCACCAAAAATGTACAGATAAGTGTTAAAATAAAATTTTAAAAAATAATTTATCGTGTTACCTTTACTTGAGTGTTAATGATCTTACATACTGGCAGTAACACAATATAATTTTAACATGCAAGTGAGGTAATGGAAACAGGGACCCATAAGAAGCA
>NW_007728873.1:77920-80066 GCF_000696425.1 Galeopterus variegatus | reverse complement strand
GTGTTACCTTTACTTGAGTGTTAATGATCTTACATACTGGCAGTAACACAATATAATTTTAACATGCAAGTGAGGTAATGGAAACAGGGACCCATAAGAAGCACACATGTGACAAGGTTCTACCATGAAAATGAAAAACAAAAACAAAAACAAAAACCTGAGTTCATATCATAACTCTGCCTGTTACTTATTGTTTTTGGTTATGTCATTTAGATTCCCTTTATTTTTACAATAGAGATAACGATGTTTCTTTTCAGAGTTGTCCATGTTATTAAATAATCTACTAAATGTAATGTCCAGCTTTGTGCCAGACGCACAGCCCATTCACAATCAATGAAGCTATTGTTACCTTATTAGTTTATGTCTTCAGTGAAATGACACTTATTCAGTACAATGGCAGAACTTTACTGAGGCCTCTTTAAATCAGCTCCAATATGCTAAATTACTTTGATATTTTCATGGTAAAAAAAAATCTATAAGATTTAATTTATTGAGTTCATAATGATTTATGTTATAGGGAATGCTTATGTTATTAAACTTACCCTTAAGTACAATATAAAAAAAATGTAAGTGGCAAAATTACAAACTTTTATAAAACATTTTTTTTACCATTGCTAACTTGCTAGTATGAACAATCCTGTCCAACCATCTGTTAACTTTTCTCTCTGAAAAAAAATGTATTTATAATTCTATAAGAATATAGTCCTTCCTTGAATTAAACAGATGTTTTGGTGTTTGGAATCCTGAGGAGGCAGACTCTCATCTTCACTTCAGAGTGACATAATTTTCTGTGAAGTATCGTAATAATCTTTCCTTTAGTAATCTAGACTCTGCTTTCTTTGGATGAAATAAAATCGAAGTCCTATATAATTTAATGAGCTTTTGTTATACGTAGTAACTTTCCAAATGTCTCTTTTTAATAAACTGATACCGACTGCCCATATATTCCAGATGTGGCATTATACAGTCACCTGTGGATAGCTACTGCTTCGATTATCAGTTAACATAAGCAACCTTTATGTTTTAATAATAAGCTTTCTTTATTTAACAATGTAAGAGCCTTCAGCTTTCAACTACAATTAGTTATACGATGAACAAAAGACACATTTTAAAAGAGAAAAAAATGGAAGAAAAGAGGAAAAAACAGGAAAAGTGAGGTGAACATGATAACCACTACACCAGAAGGTTTTAAAGGGAAAGAGATCAGGGGTAAAGCAAGTCACCCTTAAAACCTGTGGCCTTTACCGAATAGAAAGGTGTCTTCGAAGCTTCATTAACGAGAAGAGTAGCTTGTCCCAAAATACACTTCAAAGTTATGTGGTACAATTGGACACTTCTTGGCCCAGATGTATCATTTGACTTTAAGAAAATGTCATGGGCTAATTAGAAGGTAGCCTAACACCATATATGTCTTTAACAGGGTAGAATTATGACCTATTTTTTTTTCTTTAACTATTCTTGGTATCTCCTCATTAAATACAAATTGGCTTATTCTATCATACTTAGGGCAAACATGAATAGAAGCCTTACATTGTGGGTGAAACTTTGACACTTGGCTCCTATCAATTTCATCTGAAGCAACTATGAGGCACATTTTTATTCATCATCGTAGAGAGCTGCTTCAGAACTGGCTAAACATTCAGACTTTCCTTTCTTTTAAAGTTTAGTCAAACTTCGGTCAGTGACTCATTTTAATTGCCACTGCTGAACAATGGCAATTATAATAAAACCTCAGAGATTTTAATCTTGCATACAGACTTAATTAGTAAAAAAGTTTAAAATAATGGGTATAGATTTTAAAATACTATTTTTCTTTAGAATTATTATTGCTAATGGCAACACTGACAAATTCCTGGTCAACTATAAGAACTCTCTCCCCTCCTCCAATACATCCTGCTCCTTAGGCTTGTGTGCGGCATGTGGACTGTTAGAGCTGATATAAGAATAAAGGGGAGAAGCTTCTGTGCCTTGCTATTCGTTGTAGAAGAGCTGCGGACTGTGATGCTTTGAAAACCCTTCCACAGCAGTACAACTAGGACTTGGATAAACTAAAAAACATGCTTTATAAACACTGCTGGGATATCTAAAGGGTAATGTCAATCTTCCTGGACTAACAGTGAGATGAAATATACTCAATACCATTGCC
>NW_007728873.1:75633-77058 GCF_000696425.1 Galeopterus variegatus | reverse complement strand
ATTTCAGAGGTTTTTAAACTTAGGCATCCGCATCACTTGGAGAGGCTTTTGACAAAATGCGTGGGCACATCCTAGGCCAACGAATCAGAATTTCAGGGGTCATTCAGGACTGGTACCCAGGTATTATTGATTTCTCCCTCCTTCACAACTATAAAGGTGAGTGTTACACACAACTATTGTTTCAACCATTCTATCCTTCTGTAGAGAGTCCTATTTACCTAATCTGCTTACTCTACACACCAGAACTTTAAAGTAAACCTATTAAAGATATAAATACTTAATAATACCTATCTGGTTTATGTCTAGTCAATTTACCTATATTAATTGAGAATTACTTGGGTTACATTGTAGAAAGACCTTCATATATTTTTAAGCCTTTAATTTGAATACAATATGCAAATACTATATACTGGCTTCAAAATTGGATTCAGACTATCCCTCACCTAAGCTAGAGCTGGAAATGTCAGGGCAAACATGACTGTCTGTTTTTTGGGTCATATTGGTTCTGCTCCATTTGCCGCTCTGCTGCTGGGTTTCATATTCCATCACCTCTGTTTTGAGCTGGTTTCTTTCCTCTCTAAGTACCTGAAAATTTTATCAACTACATATAAATTTTAAGTCTATAAGTCTTTTTTTTCCATAGTAACTAAACATTTATTATTTTAGCATAGCCTTCACCAATCTCATTTTCATGTATTAATCTGTTTTACCCATGATTGCTATTGAGGGTATGAAACACACATATTTTATATACCTTGATTCCCAAATAAATACATTGCAAGTGTCGTTATATTAAAAGCCTGTCTTTCTTGTTGGCTACTATACTCAGGAAAAGTTTCAATAAATATGCATTAAACAAAACTGGGCTCTATGTTCTCTGAAAACAATTGCAGAGTTGAGTTATTTAAAATATTTTATTATATTTTATTTCAGATCTTTTATCTTCAGTGCGAGCTTTCTTCAAGAAAGGAACAAGAGTGGAGGAAAAAAGTAAGCTCTCTCTTACTCTAGAAAGTATGTCTCTCAATACATATAGAGATTAAACATAATTCACTCCCTTATGTTTTTTTCTTTCTTCTTTTTTATTGATCCTATGGTATTGAAAATAATTTTTAGCTCTGTCTAATATTTCCAAATTGAAAAAGACTTGGAGAATTTCCCTGTCAATATATGAAGCGACAGGACCCATGATCCTTCCTTGGTGACATCATCAAACATTTCTTCTAGCTATAACCCCTTAGATATTTAATGCTGCATATCCAGCTTCACATGAACAACATTTGCAATAAGCTTGAATAAGGCACATTTTGCAGCTCTGTTTGTACAAAATTTGTCATGCCTTCATTGAATAAACAAGTACCAGATACCAGACAAAGCACTGTTAATATTGAGATAAAAAAAAAAAAAAAAAAAAAAAAAAAAAAA
>NW_007728873.1:66285-75110 GCF_000696425.1 Galeopterus variegatus | reverse complement strand
GAAGATGAAAATGTAAACAAATAAAGCACAATATGTCATCATATGTGCTGGGCATTGCCAGCCAGAGTACCACAGAATGGCAAAATATTGAAATTTATGCAAGAAATATTAAAATCAGATTTTTACTGCAGAATTCTTTCTCGGTGAATAATTAGGCATGGTTAAAATTGATTTCTCCCTACTGAAATGTCATAAAAGAGGCAAGGATGATTCAGCAAGTTTTAGCCTAACACTGTTGAATTCTTTGGATGGGAGAGAGCTTCTGCTGTATATTCTTCCACGCGTTTGGGTTTGGAAGACATGATCTCATGACATAAGCATCTAGAGAAAAATATAAAATAGGGCTCCTACCAAAAGGTGCCCTTTGTATCTACTTTACCTATTTAAGGGGTTTGTACTGGTCACTATCTGGATCACTAAACAAAGAGCACAGCCTGTCGAGTCACTGAAACAAAAAATATCAGAAGTCCTCAAGTTCCTCTCCCTAGAAGTCTGAATTCCTAAAGCATTTCCACACAGTTAGGAAGCCCACATGAAAAAAAAAAAAAAAAAAGATAGAAATGTGATTTAACAAGTGGGTACATATGGTAAACAAATATTTCTCATCTCTACAATAGGATTAATAAAACTTTTGGGAAGATCCATAACATTGTTTAAATACTTCCCTGACATTTATTAATCTTGGGTTCAAGACATGATGGAAAATGAAGTCTGCCAGAAAAGAACGTGAGGATTTGAGCCATATCTTTTCCATTTAGCAAGTGTGCAACTTCAGGGAAGTCATTTCAATGCCAATAACAACAGCAAATGTTCCTAAAGTTCCCATGGTATGCCAACACTCTAGGTATGTACACACATTAACTCAGTTTCCCTTCTTTCTGTTCCTCAAAAAATATTTATTGAGTACTTGTTAGGTAAACAGTGGGTACTTACTGTTTATAGAGTGGTGCTAGTCACAATTCTGTGTTAATGTTCATTAAGTTAATTAATAGTGCTTGTTCATGTTTTAATTATATGCTGTACGTAAATAAGTAACTACTATTTGCCTTGACCTATATATGTGATGTTGAATACAGATGAAATTTATAATATAGTCATACCCATAAATAGCTTAAATTTATCTAGAGAGGAAAATTAAAATGTACATAAAAACTGATTTGAGTTGCCTAGCCGTTTTGACTTTGCTTTTGGTATAAATGAGCACATTCAAATATAATATTTTAAAAGGAAAACAGAAATAGATATTCTTACTTATCTGCAGAGATGACATTAAACAGCTATGTTTGTAAATGAATAGTAAGAAGCTGCATCTGATAAGTAATTCATTCTGACTGCACGGTGGTAAAACTATGTGCACATATTTAATATTTAAAAATTTATTTTATAAAATATATAAAGTCATCAATTTTGTGGAATACATAATTATTAATTTTATAATTATTATTTTAATTTTATCTTATTTGTAATGAGCAATATATTTGTTTATCCTAGATCATGTTGAATACCCTCAAAGTCATAGAGATCAAAATTTAAAAATCAATTGCAATTCTATCCAACATTTCATTTAAAATGTTTTTACAAGGCAATGCCTTTAACCTATATCCGTCAAGGGATTCTTGCATTCCGTTCCTCTTCTGCCCTGGGTAAAATGAGTGCAATTAGAATTGCAGATTACAAAGCAAAAATAAAAGTTAAGAATGGTCAAACATAACTTCCATTCCTTTTTAATTATTAGAATCATACTACAATGTGTTTGTCACTGGAGCATAGAAATATAAAGGGGTTTTCCATGCACCATATCCGCAATTAAAATGAATAAACACAGAATCCTGCTATTGTTAGTGCTTGTTTTCTGTCTTCTAGTATGTTCTATTGATGTGGGTATTGCAGAAGAAATGATATATACCTTGCTAGTGCCTAAAACAATTCTCACACTTAATAGTTCTTTAAGAAAAATATATCAAGTGGTACAATGTTCTCTCAAATGTTGAATAAATAAAATGTATTCGCTGATCTTAATATGTGAAAAACTTGTTTTCAGGTGTAGGTTTTCCTTCTCAAGACAAACATACATATAACCTCTCCTTTCACATACTTTGAACTAGTAAATAGCAACACAGTTGAGCAAACTATTAATCTGAAAATAGAATTGTTTGCAGAGGCACAAGGGAAATGTACTAATGGTTGAGTGACTTTAGGAAGATGATAGGTTTTAGACAGAGTGCACATACCGTGCCTCTAACATGTGAACTAAATCCTCCATTCAACAGCTAATACCTCTCTCTTTGTGCTCCAGGTAATATTTCCAATGTGTTGCCTTATAGTCTACTGGATGGAAAGTTAATAAAATGTGCTCTCCATTGACAGTTTTTCCCAGCCATATCTAGAGACAAGATGAGATTAGGTTAATAGCACTGCCACCTCAATTTCTGGTTGTCCAAGTTAGCCCTTGCTCCATTATGAAGGAGTAATGCCTTCATTGCTTTTGCTGCCCCAACCCCAGTTTTATAAGTATTAGCGGCAATCTGCTTTAAGAATTTAACATATAGCCTTCGAGAAACAAAAGGAAGGAAAATTGCATTTTTATGAATTTCCAAATTGCCATAGCTCACACTCAATGTTTATTTTATTTTAATATTACTGCCGATGGGTTCTGCCAAGTGAAATAAATTTAGCACTAATGAGCATATTTTGAAAGTTTAAAAACACAGTTTAATAAATGATTCAATGTAATCTCTACAAAAATGACTCTAAAAGGCTGAAGAGGGCAGCCTCTTGAGCAGGAGGGAAACCATGAGGAAACAATGGAGCAAAACATAAATACGTGAAAGCAATTATGATTTTTACATTAGCAATGAATCAAGGAGTCCTTGTTTCTTGTAATATCCTAAAGACAGAGTTGTACAATGACAAAACTAGGTCAATTTAATTATAAGTATGTTCTGGACTAGTTGCTTGATTAAATTAGTTGAACAATGCCTGACACATAGTAGGGTTTACACCTGTTTGTTCCTTTCTAATCTCTGCTTTCTTCTTATCTCACAACATTTCAAATACAGATCATATAGTGTGGTCTGGCATCTAATTTTCACAGTTAGATTTATGAATTATGTTGCTCAATAACTGTTGCCTCTTTAAAAGGTTATTATTTTACAATGAGAATTGTTTAAATCAATATATTTGCTTTAAAAGTCTTTAGACTCTAAAAGTCTTTAAAATATGGTTATGCTTTCCAGTCTTTGTATTATGTGTATGCCTACACTGTTATTTTTTTCTTAAAAAATGAGATATCTTAAGACAATTTTGTTTCTTCTTATTGTTAGTATTTACAGTGTTTGTTTTTTGTTTTGGTTGGGTTTTTTTTTTTTTTTTTTTTTTGGCAGCTGACCTGTACAGGGATCTGAATGAACCTTTTACCTTGGTGTTAAAACACGGTGCTTAACCAACTGAACTAACCAGCTACTTTTTTTGTTTTTATTTAAATAGAAATCAATTCATCAAAGCCATATCATCTAGATCTTTCAGGAAAAATATAATTTGGGGGCACAGAAATACTTGGTGTTAAAACACGGTGCTTAACCAACTGAACTAACCAGCTAGTTTTTTTGTTTTTATTTAAATAGAAATCGATTCATCAAAGCCATATCATCTAGATCTTTCAGGAAAAATATAATTTGGGGGCACAGAAATATTATTAAAGCTAATATTAACTTGGCTGTGAAATAGGACAGAATTATAAATTCCTATAGCACTACGCAAGCCAGAGCAGAGAAAATATGAAGAAACTGAAAATCAAGAGATTCAATTTTTTNACTACGCAAGCCAGAGCAGAGAAAATATGAAGAAACTGAAAATCAAGAGATTCAATTTTTTGATCACATTCCATAACAAATCTAAGATTTTAATAATAATGGGTGCTGTCCAAATGAAGCTTTCCACCAAACTTTATTTTTCCCATAATTTTGTATTTGCACTGCTAAGTATGATCTATATGCTATAATTCTATTTTCTTCCCTCCCTTTCTTTTTTGAACCCATTTCCATGTGGTTTTGACCCACCTCGGCAGAGAAGAGTTAACCTGCTACCAATTGATCTCCTGTGTACTGGTCACTCACAAAGGGAATGGGCTTTCTGCAAAACTCCAGGAAAACTGGATAAAGCTCAGTGAATAGGGTCATCAATCCTAATCTCCCCCAACACTGAGATTCAGCCCACCAGATAATGCCAGAGGAGGATTGGATGCTTTTCCAGCTATGCACCCTTATGCATGTAGGGAATCTTGCTGCCAGCTTTTTGCATTACACAGCTACATGTTCAAGGCTTGTACTCTGGCTCGTTGATCACCCCAGGGAAAGGGTTGTTGCTACTCCCAACCATTAAAGCTGAGTTAGCAGGATTGGGCTGCAGCCACGCTTCTGGCACAATGTACTACTATTGTGTAGAAAGGAGTAGTGCTTCCTTAAAGCAGGGTGGAATTCCCAAAGCCAAAAGTCAAAGTCCTTCCCTTGGAATCTGATGTCTATCCCTACAAGATACCTGGTGGTTACCTTAGAATGTGGGCCTAAAGGGATCCACCCAACTTTTACTTCTCTTGTCTCCCAGTAAGTCAGTAGAACTATTGGATATGCTCTCTGACCATCTGACCCCTTCCTCTTTTTAAAGAAAATCACCAACTATCTAGCAAAACTGCTGGATCACCTCCATATTTCAAGTCAAGTGATCACTCCTCACCCTTATATTACTCATCCTAGCAGCAGCATTTGGTAGCATTGATCATACTCCCTCTCTCCATTGAAACTCTTTCTTAATTGGTTTCTGGAATATCACACTCTTGTTTCTTTTCCTGCCTTACTAGTGACTCCCCCTTGTTCTCTTTTGCTTGATTGTACATGAATTCATAAGTTGTAATATTAGAGTTTCGTCATGCTGGGTTCTTCTCTATATTTCTACATACTCCTCTCCCAGATAACCTCACCCTATTTAATGACTTGAATTATTACCTGTAATCAACGAGTAACAACATTGTATTTCCAACCCCAAACTTTTTTCTAAATAACATTCCTTTATCAAACCAACTTCTCAACTTTGAAAGAGAATCTTAAGCAAATGACTTTTAACCTTCCTTGCTCTATAAGAAAATCTAAACTTAGATGACTAATTTGTACTTCAAGTTTAGTAAGTCTAAATTTGCCTATACTAACCTTGCTTCTTCCCCAATTTTCCCAACATCATTAAATGGCAACCACATTTTTCTGGATTGGGATTATTTGGCATTATTACTGACTCCTCTTTTTCTCTAGTACCTCATAACTAATCCATCAGCAAATTATATGGACAATGCCTCTGAAATATACCCAGAATTCAGCTCCTGNGGTTGGGTTTTTTTTTTTTTTTTTTTGGCAGCTGACCTGTACGGGGATCTGTATGAATCTTTTACCTTGGTGTTAAAACACGGTGCTTAACCAACTGAACTAACCAGCTAGTTTTTTTGTTTTTATTTAAATAGAAATCGATTCATCAAAGCCATATCATCTAGATCTTTCAGGAAAAATATAATTTGGGGGCACAGAAATATTATTAAAGCTAATATTAACTTGGCTGTGAAATAGGACAGAATTATAAATTCCTATAGCACTACGCAAGCCAGAGCAGAGAAAATATGAAGAAACTGAAAATCAAGAGATTCAATTTTTTGATCACATTCCATAACAAATCTAAGATTTTAATAATAATGGGTGCTGTCCAAATGAAGCTTTCCACCAAACTTTATTTTTCCCATAATTTTGTATTTGCACTGCTAAGTATGATCTATATGCTATAATTCTATTTTCTTCCCTCCCTTTCTTTTTTGAACCCATTTCCATGTGGTTTTGACCCACCTCGGCAGAGAAGAGTTAACCTGCTACCAATTGATCTCCTGTGTACTGGTCACTCACAAAGGGAATGGGCTTTCTGCAAAACTCCAGGAAAACTGGATAAAGCTCAGTGAATAGGGTCATCAATCCTAATCTCCCCCAACACTGAGATTCAGCCCACCAGATAATGCCAGAGGAGGATTGGATGCTTTTCCAGCTATGCACCCTTATGCATGTAGGGAATCTTGCTGCCAGCTTTTTGCATTACACAGCTACATGTTCAAGGCTTGTACTCTGGCTCGTTGATCACCCCAGGGAAAGGGTTGTTGCTACTCCCAACCATTAAAGCTGAGTTAGCAGGATAGGGCTGCAGCCACGCTTCTGGCACAATGTACTACTATTGTGTAGAAAGGAGTAGTGCTTCCTTAAAGCAGGGTGGAATTCCCAAAGCCAAAAGTCAAAGTCCTTCCCTTGGAATCTGATGTCTATCCCTACAAGATACCTGGTGGTTACCTTAGAATGTAGGCCTAAAGGGATCCACCCAACTTCTCCTGTCTCCCAGCAAGCCAGTAGAGCTATTGGATGTGCTCTCCGACCATCTGACTCCTTCCTTGTTGTAAAGAAAATCACCAACTATCTAGCCAAACTGCTGGATCACTTCCATATTTCAAGTCAAGTGATCACTCCTCACCCTTACATTATTCATCCTAGCAGCAGCATTTGGTAGCATTGATCATACTCCCTCTCTCCATTGAATCTCTTTCTTAATTGGTTTCTGGAATATCACACTCTTGTTTCTTTTCCTGCCTTACTAGTGACTCCCCCTTGTTCTCTTTTGCTTGATTGTACATGAATTCATAAGTTGTAATATTAGAGTGTCGTCATGCTGGGTTCTTCTCTATATTTCTACATACTCATCTCCCAGATAACCTCACCCTATTTAATGACTTGAAATATTACCTGTAATCAATGAGTAACAACATTGTATTTCCAACCCCAAACTTTTTTCTAAATAACATTTCTTTATCAAACCAACTTCTCAACTTTGAAAGAGAATCTTAAGCAAATGACCTTTAACCTTCCTTGATCTATAAGAAAATCTAAACTTAGATGACTAATTTGTACTACAAGTTTAGTAAGTCTAAATTTGCCTATACTAACCTTGCTTCTTCCCCAATTTTCCCAACATCATTAAATGGCAACCACATTTTTCTGGATTGGGATTACTTGGCATTATTACTGACTCCTCTTTTTCTCTAGTACCTCATATCTAATCCATCAGCAAATTATATGGACAATGCCTCTGAAATATACCCAGAATTCAGCTCCTGCTCCCCAGATGCACTGCTACTTCTGAAGTCTATGGCACCATCATTTCTTACCTGGCCTTAGCAGTGACTTCCTAGCTATTATGTGTGATTTCATTCTTGTCCTTCATACTGAATAGTATCCAAATAGCAGCAGAAGAGCGAGGGTTTTGACGAGAGGATTGATGTCAACTTGTTGCATATGTGTCATTAGTTTAATGGCTTTCTACTAAATACCCTGAGCAAACGTGCTTCTCAAGCATTTTGTACTAGGTGATCTTTCTGCTTGTGGATATTAGTTTCTTAAATCCTTGAATGGCCTGATTTCTTATTATCTTCAAATCTCAGCTCTCACGTAACCTTATCAGAGTTGCCATTTAAAAAATTTCTAATATAAATTACCATATCTATCCCCTATAATTACTTTTTATCAACTTCCTTTACATTTCTTCATTGCATTTACCACTACTGCAAATGTTATTTCCATAGTTGTTTATTGTCTGTCTTTCCCAGAAAAATATATGCTACAGGGGAGCAGGGCTATGTTATTCTTGTCATTACTCTAATTTTTCCATGCCTATTCCCCTGTTTGTCGGCACATAAAAGGCACTCCCTTTGGAGTTTTCAGTATCTTAATTTTAGTTTCAAAACAGAAGATTTTAATATAAAAGAGTCACATCCTTTGCCTTCATTAAATACATACACTAAACAACCACATTATTAATTATTAATCTGTAACTATTAATTATTCAATGCTAATAAATTATTCACCAAATATACTTTTAAATCTATATAAGACTGTGCTAAATACTGTTGAGAATACACCATACACATATAAATAAGATACCATTGTTTTTCTCAAAAACACCATATAAGTTAATAAGCATTATCAGAAAAAAATAAAGAGATGTAGAAATAATGATTTAGGAATGGTTCAAAGGTAGAAAAGATTTCTAGGTGGGAAAAAGCAGTAATATAAAAAGCTGTGTTGCATAGCTGGTGATTGGACAGGGTCTTTATATATATATAAAGATTGAGAAGAAATATCAGTTCCATCACTTGCTAATTATAATGTCATTGACATTTCTTCCCTAAAACTTTTATTGATGTTTTGTTTGTAACTCTCTGAGTCTTAGTTTTCTCACATATATTAAGGGGGGGTATGTATATTAAGTGACAATAGTTCCTGTTCATGAAACTTGGCTGATAACTATATGGCTTATTCATTTAAGACCATTTTTTGAGTAGCAATTTTATGCCAGGTATACAGTACAGAATGTGTCTGACAATATAATGGTCATATCCATTGAATTGGGTCATTGAAAAAACAGATTATATAAAGAAGATATATGTCCTTGCTGTATCAGCCATCCTCCTTATTTCTAATATTCTGTACAAATCATTCAAAGAAACTTCAGTCGATAGCTTACACAACCATGAAAATGGACAAGCCTGAGGGGGCTGTTTTATTTTTTTATTTTATTTATTTTGTTATTGGTTATGAGGGGGATGTTTTAACTCCTCAGAAAAGACACTTCTCTCCTCAGCTCACACAACTAAATCACTAATGGTTTCAAATAATCTGTGACTACAGTTTAGATATAGCCTCTGGTAGAATCTGTGTCTACAAGTGTAAAAAATGTGGCCTTGGTTGGTTTCATTG
>NW_007728873.1:64563-65608 GCF_000696425.1 Galeopterus variegatus | reverse complement strand
TAGCCTCTGGTAGAATCTGTGTCTACAAGTGTAAAAAATGTGGCCTTGGTTGGTTTCATTGTAAGAAGTAGTATAACAAGTATCTTCAAACAAATTTGTGATTATGATGTATTTAAGAATATTATGGCTCACATGCTGAAATTTTATATTTTGCACACTTGACCAGATTTATAGGACCATTTAAAATGATTAGAGCAATGACTCTTAACTTTGGCTACACATTATAATCACCTGGACAGATAGCCCCTTGCCTGGGGCTGTGCTCAAACCAATTAATTAAGAATCTCTGGAGCTTGGGACTTAGACATCAATATTTTTTTTAAATGTCTCCTAGTGATTATTATTAGCTCCCAGAGTTGAAAAGCATAGCATTAGAGGCCGTGCATGCTGCTCAAGTTTCTGGGGTCTCAACTTCAGTTGGACATTAGACCTACCTGAAAAGCTTTTGTTGTTGATTGTGATATGTTTAATACTGATACTGGAATGCTGCTTCCACAAAAGATACAGAAATGTATAGCAAGTCTAAACTCCCAACCAAACAACAAGAAAAATTAGACAGTCAGAAAATCAGAAAAAATATAACGTTTTTTCCATCCCATATTGCTGAAGTCATAGGGCCACAACACAGCCTGAAATAGAAGAAACTCCCCTACCCCCACCCAGTGGAGAAGGTTTGCATCTAGCTTATTGCAGAGCATGGGGAAGGAGATTCAGAGTGCCATACTAGCAGATAAGAAGAATTCACCCTAAAATATGAGTGAATTTCTGAAGGTTGAATGTGAGCTACAGTGAGAGTACAGAATCCCTGGGAGCTATGGACACAACACAGTTCACACCACTCAAGGGATAGTCTCTCTGAGTCTTCACCAAGTTCATTAGGAAGACAGGGAACAGAATAAGGACTAGAGAAAACTTCACTTGATAGGATAAATCTAGAGGAGGATACTACCTTTATGTCAGGACAGGCACAGAGCTCCACCAAGGCACGTCTCATCTACTGTGCAAAGGTCTAGGCTGCCTGGGAAAAGGTAGTAAACCCTGCTGC
>NW_007728873.1:60362-64267 GCF_000696425.1 Galeopterus variegatus | reverse complement strand
ACTAGAGAAAACTTCACTTGATAGGATAAATCTAGAGGAGGATACTACCTTTATGTCAGGACAGGCACAGAGCTCCACCAAGGCACGTCTCATCTACTGTGCAAAGGTCTAGGCTGCCTGGGAAAAGGTAGTAAACCCTGCTGCCCCAGGGCAAGGTAAAGGCCCACTGTGACTGGGGAGCAAAATAAATAAATAAATAAATAAATAAATAAATAAGTAAGTAAGTAAGTGAATAAGTAAATATGTAAATATGTAAAAATGAAAACCAACCCTATCACTGGCAGTGGGGTAAGCTCTCGGTCTAAAATACATATACTTTATACTTTATATATATATATATTTTTTCTTTTATATATATATTTTATATTTATATATAAATATGTATAGGTATATATCAAAGATAGAGACAATACAGAGAGAATAAAATAGTGATTATTACGAGGGGAGGAGGTGAGAGAAAATGAAGGTCAAAAGATATAAGGAAAGAGATACATAGGATGAACAATTCTAAAGAACAATTATATGATGTAAGGACTATAGTTTATAAAATTATATTGTATTAGGGATTGTTCTTAAGCAGATTTCAGCTGCTCTTGTCACAAAAAAGTAACTATGTGGAGATGATAGCTTTGTTAATCTGCCTCATTTTAGTATCTATTTTACTATCTATATGTATTCCATAGCATCAAGTTGTAAATCTCTAATACATACAATAAAATTTATCAGAAAAACTTTTTAAAATAATTAATAAGAATAAATTATATTAGTAACCACTAGCAGTCTCTTAACTTTGGAGGAGAGCAGGACATTCTCCCTCAATAGAACCACCAAAGAAAGAAAATAGAGTTTATAGCCCAAAAGGAGGGGACACCTCAAAGGAAAACACCACCTCAAACTCATAGACGTACAATTCCTGTCTATCATTAAAATCCGGATCATGAAAACAGAGAACTATCTGTTGTCCTGCCTCCTTCCGGCAAACCATGCTAGCAAGCACCAAGTAAAAAGAAGTAGCCGTGTGCTGCCAGGAGAAGATAAATAACATGCAGAGAGATTCAAGGAGATCAAATATAAAAAAGAAAACAATACTAGACACATTATATTCAAACTGCTTAAAACCAAAGCTAGAGTCAATCTTGCAGGCAGCAAGACTAAAAAGTGTCTTGGAAAAAATGACATATTACAGACTGACAAGAATTAGAGCAGACTTCTCATCAAAAAGTATGCAAACCAAAAGGCAAAAAAAGTTAGATCATTAAAGTATTGAATCAAAAAGAAAAAAAAAATGTAAAACCAGAATGCTATATTCAGCAAACTTAGTGTTTAAGTAAAAATAAACATTGAGACAAACCAATGCTAAGAAAATTCATTCTCAGCAAAACCTCACTGTAAGAAATGCTAAAGAAAATTCTTCACACAGGAGTAATACAATATCAAGTGAAATTTAAAATAAAAAAAATCAAGAAATGGTCAAAATAAAAATAATTGAGAAGATATTTTATTAATTTTAATAATTCTAAATGTGATTGTTCAAATAATAATAATTGCAATTTATTATACATTTATTGCATATGTAAAAGCAAAATATATGACAACAATAACACAATAGAGAAGAGGGAGAAAATGTAAGTATACTACTGTGTATACTTCCATATACTGTGTGAAGTTTAATGTTATGTGAATGTAGATTGTGATAAATAGGTATAAATATGAAGCAAATACTGTAGTTCAAACGGAATATTAAAAATATATGCAATTATTCAAAAAGCATTCATTAAAGAGAAATTATATAAAAGAACAGATGGAACAAATAGAAAACTACTAGCAAGCTGCTGGATTTTAAACCAATCATATCAATAGTATTAAATGTAAACAGTCTAAACACTGAAATTAAGAAAGAGATTGTCAGATTGAATATAAAAGCAAGGCCTAACTCTATGCTGTCCACAGAAAAGCCACTTTAAATATAAAATTATAGATGGGTTAAAAGTAAAAGAATGGAAAAAAGTATACCTCACAATCACTAGTCTAAAAGAAATCTAGAGTAAGCTATATTGGTTATGTAGGAATTTTATTGGGAATAATAAAGTTCAGTACAGAATGGTAATGATATCAATCCATACAGAAGATATAATAACCCTAAACATTTTTGCACCTAATAGCAGGGATTCAGAATTCATAGAGTGAAAACTGATAGAACTGAAAGCAGGAAAAAAAAATCATAGATTTGGTTGCTGTCTTCAATATTTTTCTCTATTAATTGTAAGAATAAGTAGATAGAATATTAGTATGAATATAGAAAACCTGAAGGACACTATTTTTCAGTGTATTAATTCAACCTATTTAACCTGAATGACATTAATGAAACAATCCACTGAACAATAGAGTACACATTTTTTCAAGTACACATGGAAAATATATATACCAAGGTAGACTATATTCTGGGTCATAAAATAAACTTCAAAAAATTTAAAGTAGTTGAAATAATGCAAAGTGTGTTCTCTGACCAAAATAGAAGAAAACTACAAGTCAATAACAGAAAGATATCTGAAAAACCTCCAAATATTTAAAAATTTAAAAATACTTCTAAATAACTAATGCACCAAAGAAGATTATACAAAGAAAATTAGAAAATATTTTAACTGAT
Organism: Galeopterus variegatus; assembly: GCF_000696425.1. Classification (NCBI taxonomy): domain Eukaryota; kingdom Metazoa; phylum Chordata; class Mammalia; order Dermoptera; family Cynocephalidae; genus Galeopterus; species Galeopterus variegatus. Next base: position 61,620 of record NW_007728873.1, on the reverse strand, counting down.
TAAAAAAAGAAAACACAATATACCCAAATCAGTGAGATGGAATCAGTGTAACAGACTAAAACAAAACAAAACGAAGCAAAAAAAAAAACATAACCATTGCAACAGATGCAGAAGATAAATGCATTTGTCAAATTCAACATCCATTCATTATATAACAACATCTCAGCAAGCTAGAACTTTAAGAAAAATTTCTCAACTTCGATAAGTACACCATAGAACTATACTAATGTATACCATAGAACCAAGTATGCCATAGAACTATACTAAAATCATGTGTGAGAGTGAAAGACCTTTCCTCTAAGATCAAAAATATCAAGTTTGTCTTCTTTTACCATTTTTATTCAACATCATACTTGAGGTCCTTTTCAGTGCAATAAGGCAAGGAAAAGAAATAAAAGTAATACATAAAGAAGAAATACAAAGGTCTCTATTTGCAGACAACATGATTATCTATGTAGAAAATCCCTAAGAAGGTAGAAAAATGTTACCTTAACTAATAAGTGTGTCTAGCTATGCTGCAGGTTAAAAGGTCAATATACAAAATTCAATTGTAGATTTTGTATACCAGCAATGAACAATTTGAAATTTATAACAGAACAGTACCATTTACCATAGCACTCAAATTGAAATACCTTTATGTATAAATCTAACAAAATATGTGCAAGGTCTCTATGCTAAATAATAGAAAACAATAATGAGAAAATTAAATTGATTACATTTAATTAAATTAACACATATGCACTGTCATAGACTGAAAGATTAAGTATTGTTAAAGCATAGATTTTCCCCAAATTGATCTATAGATTCAACACATTTCCAACCAAATCCTATCAGATTTTTTTGTAGAAATTGACAAAATGATTCAAAAATTTGTATGAAAAAGTAAAAGAACTTGAAAAGCTCAATTTTTAAAAATTGAAAGGACAAATTTGTAAAACTTACACAGCCTCATTTTGGGATTTTCCATGAAGTTATGATAAACAGAAGTGTGGAACTGACAAAAAAGAAAAGAAAAAAGAAAGACACAAATATTGATACACACATAGGACTAGAAACAAACCCTGGCATAAATGGTTGATTTGGTTTGGTTTAGCAATGGTTCAAAGGTATCTAAATGGAAAAACAATAGACTTTTCAAGAAAAGGTGTGAGAAAAAAGTGGATATCTATGTGCAATGACTACAAAGCATACGGAGGAAATAGGGAATATATATATGTATGTGTGTGTGTGTGTATATATATATATAAATATATATATA
>NW_007728873.1:44421-59704 GCF_000696425.1 Galeopterus variegatus | reverse complement strand
AGAATCAAAGGTAGATAAATTGAACTACATAAAATTAAAAACTTCTGTGCATTGAAGGACACAATTAACAGAGTGAAAAGGCAACCTATAGAATGAGAGAGCATGTTTGAAGATCAAATATCTGAGAAGAGGTTAGTACCCAGAATACATAACTCCTACAACTCAACAGTGAAAAAAATGACCCACCTTATTTTAAAAATGGGCAAAAGACTTGAATAGACTTTGTCCAAAAAATACACAAATGACCAATAATCACATGAAAAGATGGCCAACATCACCAATCATTAAGAAAACACAAATGAAAACCACAATGAAATACCACCTCATACCCATTAAGATGGTTACTATAAAAACAAACAAACAAACAAAAAGCACACACACACACACAAAGCAAAAAACATCAAATAACAAATGTTGGTGAGAACATGAAGAAATTGGAAACCTTGTCTAATGCTGGTGGACATAAGGTGTAGAATGATGTAGCTGTTATGAAAAACACTGTGACACTTTCTCAAATAACTAAGCATATAATTACTGCGTAATCCATACATCCCACTTCTAGATGCATACCTAAAATAATTGAATGCAGAGTCTTGAAGATATATTTGTACACCCATGTTCATAGCACCAGTATTCAAAATAGCTGAAAGGTGAAAGGAACCCAAGTGTCTATTGATGGATAAATGGATAAACAAAATGTGGTGTATACATGCAGTAGAATAATATTAAGCCTTAAAAGGAGGGAAATTCTGACACATGTTACAACATACGTGAACCTTGAGGACATCATGCTAAGTAAAATAAACCAGTCACAAAAAAAAGACAAATACTGTATGATTCAACTTATATAAACTACCCAGAGTAGTAAAATTCATAGAGAGAGAAAGTAGCATGGAAGTTTTCAGAGGGTAAAGGAAAAGGAGAACAAGATTCATTTAATGTGTATAGAGTTAGTTGTGTAAGATGAAAATAGTTCTGGATATGGGTGGTGGTGATGATTACACAGCAATACAAATGTACTTAACACTACGGAATGGCACACTAAAAAATAATTAAATGATAAATTTTATGTTATGTGTATTTTCCCAACTTAAAAATGTCATTTAAATCAGTGACAATATCATATCCCTTGAAATAAAATGTGTGTATTACTTTTCACTTTTGCTTAATGGTATTTTAATGTCATTATCTTCAAAAACATGAACTTATGTATAGATCTTTTAAAAGAAATTTACAGCAGTACAATAAAAAAAATATGTAAGGAGATTGGTAGATACCTACAAATAGAGGTTGTGGCAGCTGGCTTCCAAAATGACTCCCAAGTATGCTCCCACCCCGTCCTGATACCCATGTCCTCATGCCATTTCCTCCCCTTGAGTGTGGGCTGGACCTAAAGGATCATATTAAATAAAGTGTGACAAAAGGGATAAAATGTCACTTTTTAAAACTGAAGTAAAAAACACTGTGACTTTCTTCTTGTTCCCATTGTCTCTCACAGTCTCTCTCCTACAGCCTCTCTCTCTCCCTCTATCTCTCCTCACTTGCTCTCTCTGATGAAACAAGCTGCTGTGTTTTTAATCACCCCATGAAAAAGCACCCAGGCAAAGAACTGAGGGAAGACTCTGGCCAGCAGTTGCCAAGAATTAAGGTCCTCAGCTCAAAGCCTGTGAAGAAACAAATCCTGCCAACATCCAAGTGAGTAACCTTGGAAATGGGTCTTTTTTCAGTAGAGTGGTGTTGTGTGTCCTAACATCTTGATTGAGCCTGAGACCAAGACAAGCCAAGCCCAGATTCCCGACCTCCTAAATTGTAAGATTATGGTTTTGTAAACCACCATACTTTGGAGTGTTTTGTTACACCAGAATAGATATTTAATACATGCCAAATGCTACTGAATGAGAAAAAATAAAAGTGTTTAGAGAATATGAGATGCTTCAAAGAAAGCAGTAATCTCCAAGGGCAAGGAGATACATCAAAATGCTTCCCTAAAAGTGCAACTCAGTGTGGTCCTGAACTTAGAGATTTTTGATGTTCAGAATTATATTTTCTGAGGCAAACAAAAAACAAGTACGATTTATTTTAAACTCATTTTTGTGATAGCTTCTAGGGTCAGCACGAAGCAGTCTTCCCTTTTTCTTCCTCAGAGCAAACTAGCTCTCAGTTTAGCTTATGAAGTTAAGATTGTTTTGATAGCATGTTTTGGTTTTTGAAGCTGTAGAATAGGAAAGAATGAAAAGGATTAAAGCGGGTTGCTCAATTGGAAGTTGTGATATAATTTCAAATAGTTATTTCATCTCCTGTTTCTGAGTGAATACTGAGGCTGTGAAGCAATATTCACACTGCATGAATTATATTATTGGAATCTTACATGAGAAAATCCGGTCCTTGCTAATTGCCAGGAATCTACTTTGGTCAACTATATAACATGATCAGCCAGTTCCGTTAATCTAAAATGCCACTAAATTCTCTATAAATCCTTCACTAAGTTATTTATCTTCTCTGGGTTTTTTCAGTCCTTGTTTGACTAACCAACTTTACTGATGAGTGGGCAATGCTTCCTTCACTTTGAAATGTGTGTGATTCTAGCTATAAATATTTGCAAGTGACAAAATAATTTATTTCACTTGATTCAGTGGCTAATCAACAGTTTATATTTTGCAATCTAATCATTTAGCTGTTAGAAGACATCTTCATCTGAATGTGCTTTTTAATTTCTGCTTCCCCATAAACTGGGAATTAGGCAAGGTACTTCACCAGCTCCACAGTGTGGAGCATGATGGAAGCATGATGGAAGGACTCCGAAGGTCTGGTTCCAATTGTGGTGACATTTCTCCAATATATACATATTACAAAGGTAAATAAGCAGATCAATGCATAAATGAACAACACTGTGTACATGAGTTATTCAAAATTGGTGCATGTGAATGTTACCATTTAAATTATCATATTAAATTTATATTTAATTGCTCAATTAAAATATGCTAAACATATTCTATATGCCCAATGGCCACACAGGACTAGTGGCTACTGAACTGAACACATATATAGAACATTTCCATCATCACAGCGAGTTCTACTGTACAAAGCTTCTTTAGACATTATTCTCTTGATTTTCCCACCTTAAAAATGAAGTTGAAATTCCCTGCCTACCTCACAATATGGGCATAATGACCAAATGTGATGATGGATGTAAAAGCTCTTTATAGGAGCATATTATTATCATCATTATTGTTTTTGTTATTTTATTTATTACCCCCAAAATATGACATCTCTGGATAAATTTATAAGATTATTCTCAGAGGCAAATATGCCAGCTTATATAAAAGTATTTGCAAAATATGATGTTTTATATTTACATTCACAAAATACTATTTTTTAATATTTTTTAAATCATATTTTCATCACTGTGATCAATGCAACTTTTATTTAATCTACTAAATAAACATCCTTCTGCTAATAGGGTGGGGTTTGTTTGCTTTTTAATTTGTATCTATTGGTGTCACATAACCTTTCGTTTAACAGAAGTGCAGAAATGTGTTGTATATCATTTTCAATAGTATAATAATGACCACCTAACTATACATCAATCATTTTAAATTAATAAAATATTAATGGAAACTGTGAAACAAAAACAAAACATAACTTCACAAGGAGTAGAAAATATGCAATGTACTAAACTGCTACCTGCAATTTCTATTCACTTAAAACTTGATGTAGGTAAATTGATCACAAAGCAATACTGCATATGACTTATTGAAGCATTTCCTCTTTTTTTTCCTTTTTTTCTTGTATAGATACATTAAAAAAAAAAAAACTTCTGTTTTCTGGTGTTAACAATGGTGTCTCATAGACAGGCATTTTAAGAATAATAGTTCTATTTTGTTCTTCCCAACTTCTGTTTTCTGGTTGTTAACAATGGTGTCTCATAGACAGGCATTTTAAGAATAATAGTTCTATTTTGTTCTTCCCACATAGCACTCAGAACAGAACTGCTTTGCCAAATTTATTGCCATTTTGAAGATACTGTACCTGAAAGTTACAAACCACCTAAGGAGTCTAAGTGGATTGTTATTTTTCATAACCTTGTTTGTCACCACATGTTCCAGTGCTCTTGTTATTCTGCCAACATTTTGTGATTAAAAGGTTGGAGATAAAATTTTGAACAGCAGAAAACTTCAGAATGAATTGTTCTTCCAATAATATGTACAGGGGAAAATTAAAGAAAAACTATTGGTCTTACATCTGTGATAAAAAAAAAAGTTGCTCAAAAACTTGAGATTAATTAATATTCTGAAATTGTGTTTTTATGTTTAGTAATTCATAAAAACAATTGGTTATTATAATAGCATGACTATTTATATTATTAATATTAATCTATATGATATAAAATATTAATTAATTTTATTATTCATATTAATTTGTTATTGGTATATTATTTTAATTTTAGAGACTGTTTTTCTTTGAGAGTTGGTTATTCTGGACTCCAGAAACTATATCTATATAGTTTCATATAGCTACATATACATATATGTGTATATATACATTACTTTGCAAAATAAAATATGGACACAATAAATGTTGTGTATCTATCTATATCTATATCTATATCTATATATATATATATATATATACACATTTGAAAATTAAAATATAGACACATAAATCAGTATACCCTATCTATATATATATATATATATACACATTTGAAAATTAAAATATAGACACATAAATCAGTATACCATTGACCCTTGAACAACACGGGTTTGAATTGCGTGTGTCCACTTGAATGAGATTTTTTTCAATAAATTCATTTTCTCTTATGAGTTTCTTAACATTTTCTTTTCTCTAGCTTATTTTATTGTAAGAATATAATATATAGTACATATAAAGTACAAAACGTGTTAATTGACTGTTTATGTTATTGGTAAGGATTCTGGTCAACAGTGGGCTATTAGTAGTTAAGTTCTGGGGAGTCAAAAGTTATACAGCTTAGTCCAGCAGAGGTGCAAACCACAGTCTCAGAAATGGAGCCATGAGCTTGGGTCTAGGCCAACTGATCCTTGAAGAGAGGATAGCAGTTATCCTCCATTGGCCTTCCTGGTGCAGGGACACACCTTTAAGAAGCTTCAATGAGGATGCAGATGCCCCTCCCCAAAATGGTTCTTATTTCTCAGGTGTGAAAGCATGAAGCTATTAGTCCATCCATTGTGGAACATAGTATGGAGGTTCCTTAAACAGCTACAGATAGAACTGCCATACAATCCAGCAATCCCACTGCTGGGTGTATATTTCCAAAGGAATAGAAATCATCACGTTGAAGGCATACCTGTACTCCCATGTTTATCGAGCTCTATTTACAATAGCAAAGAGTTGGAACCAACCTAAATGTCTATCAGTGGAGGACTGGATAAGAAAATGTGGTATATATACACATGGAATACTACTCTGCCATAAAAAAGAATGAAATTCTGCCATTCATAGCAATATGGATGAACTTAGAGAAAATTATGCTAAGTAAAATAATCCAGGCATAGATGTCCTCACTCATAAGTGGGAGCTAAATACTACATGTCCTCACTCATAAGTGGGAGCTAAAAAAAAAAAAAAAAGAAAGAAATTTTAAAAAAAGAAAGAAAGATACAATGATCACAATAATTCACTGAACTTTCAGAAGGAGAAACTGGAACTGAGGCCACAAGAGGTGGGAAAGGGGGTGGTTAATGAGAAGTTGGTAAAGGGTCACAAAATATGATTACATTGTATCATGTTGAGTATACTAGTTATCCTGATTTGAGCATCATATATGGCACACAGGTATTGATAGTCAATGCTGTAACCCACATATATGTATAATCAATTATGCTTCAAAAAAATATGATTACATTGTATCATGTTGAGTATACTAGTTATCCTGATTTGAGCATCATATATTGCACACAGGTATTGATAGTCAATGCTGTAACCCACATATATGTATAATCAATTATGCTTCAATAAAAAATGAATTAACTAATAAAAGCAAAGGACTCCTAAGGAAAACAAAACAAATAAAAGGCCTGGAATCTAGAGACAGAAAATTGAAGAGAAGAAATATGATACTCTATTGTCCTCACTGACTTCCATCAGAGTCACAGGTGCCTGGACTTTCTCAAACTGGCCATACTTCAACAGTGAGAATGGAGAAACAGGCAGGAATCTCCCATGGTTGTGAAAGGGATCTTGTTGATGGATGTGACAAAAACAAAGGCACTTGGAAAAGAAATCTGTACTTACCTGGTCATGACACATGGGATGAATAAATTTGTAACATTTAAATTCAAATTCTTTTCTTTTAAAGGCTCTGAACACTTCTTTTTTCTGTCTTGTGAATTGGAAAATGATCTCCCTCTCCTCTTCTCCATAATCTCTTTATTTCTTTCAAACCTCAGAGACTTTGTTTTCATTTTGTCCAAATTAAATGTGCCCATTCGGGGATGTAACATAGGAAAGAAAAATTATAAGTGAATTTTCAGATGATGAAGGGTTTGGAGCCCCCCTAACCCCCACCATGTTGTTCAAGGGTTAACTGCATTCTAAAACAAATACTTAGGTATAAATCTAACAAAATGTGTTCTATATATGAAAAAAACACAAAACTGTGATAAAAGTAATTAAAGAAGAACTAAATAAATAGATATTTCATGTTCATTGATATGAAGACTCACTATTATTAAGATGTCAGTTATTCCCAACTTGATCTATATATTCATTGTAATCTCAATCAAAATTCTTGAAAGTTATTTTTTGGATATCAATAAACTGATTCAAAGTTTATATGAAGAGTCAAAAGACCAGAATATCCAACATAATAGTAAAGTAGAAGAACAAACAGAACTGACACTACCCAATTTCAAGATTTTCTATAAAGCTACAGCAATCAGGACAGTGTGGTCTAAGTGAAAAAATAGACAAATAGATCAATGAACCAGAAAAGAGAGGACTGAAATAGATACACATAAGTATAGTCAACTGATCTTTGACAAAGGAGCAAAGGCAATATAATGGAGAAAAGTTTGCCTTTTCAACAAAAGGTGCTGGAATAATGACATACACATGCAAAAAAAAAAAATGTAGACACACACCTTATACCCTTCACAAAAATCAACTCAAAATTGATCACAGATCTAAATGTAAAACTCAAAATTATTAAACTCCTAGAAGATAACATAGGAGAAACTCTAGATGACCTCAGGTTTTATGATGACTTTTTAGATACAACATGCTAGATGAAAAGGAGACTGATACTAAGAAGAGGGCTAACTAATTTGTGTCCCCCAAACCCACCCCAGGAAGCAGGCAAGACCTCAGAGGGGCACAATATAAAACATATCTAGAGCTAGCTGTGTGTCAGGCACTGCTCTGCAAACTTCACCTGCGTTTATTCATTTAATCCTTACAAAAACATTTGAAAATATTTGAGATCAAGTATTAGAATTTACATTTTAAAAATTAAAAAAATATATATGGCAAAGATAGTTTATGGGACATGCCAAGGCCACACAAGTAATAGTGGACACAGCTTGTGACTCAGAACTGTTTGGTTCCACTGCCCTTGCACTCACCACTGTACTTCTACACTGCTAACAGCTGCATGAGATTCTGGGCTTCTCTGGTCAGTATATCCTCACCGACATAGCACTAAATAAAACTCCAGGAGATTGTCTCCCTAATGGTGATATTTTGGAGTGTGGTGGTTGTTAGAGTTTGAGAATTCCTGAGACTAAGTTTTTCTGTCAGCCTACTGGAATGAGGCTTCAGGGGCATAATTATGTTGATTTAAAACAAAATTTTTAAAATATCAGTATTTGCACAAATTTGCAGACAGATAATAGTATGCAAAACACTTGGAGGACTTTGAGCCATTAAAACACAGAAAGAACTAGATCTGATGAAAGGTCAACAAAGCCATCATTCACCAAATTCAAGACAACAGTTGACCTAAGAAATATGTGGCAGATTTCAGTAGTTCTTATTTCAGAATATCTGGGACCAGAGATAAGGTCCCANCACATAGCACTCAGAACAGAACTGCTTTGCCAAATTTATTGCCATTTTGAAGATACTGTACCTGAAAGTTACAAACCACCTAAGGAGTCTAAGTGGATTGTTATTTTTCATAACCTTGTTTGTCACCACATGTTCCAGTGCTCTTGTTATTCTGCCAACATTTTGTGATTAAAAGGTTGGAGATAAAATTTTGAACAGCAGAAAACTTCAGAATGAATTGTTCTTCCAATAATATGTACAGGGGAAAATTAAAGAAAAACTATTGGTCTTACATCTGTGATAAAAAAAAAAGTTGCTCAAAAACTTGAGATTAATTAATATTCTGAAATTGTGTTTTTATGTTTAGTAATTCATAAAAACAATTGGTTATTATAATAGCATGACTATTTATATTATTAATATTAATCTATATGATATAAAATATTAATTAATTTTATTATTCATATTAATTTGTTATTGGTATATTATTTTAACTTTAGAGACTGTTTTTCTTTGAGAGTTGGTTATTCTGGACTCCAGAAACTATATCTATATAGTTTCATATAGCTACATATACATATATGTGTATATATACATTACTTTGCAAAATAAAATATGGACACAATAAATGTTGTGTATCTATCTATATCTATATCTATATCTATATATATATATATATATATACACATTTGAAAATTAAAATATAGACACATAAATCAGTATACCATTGACCCTTGAACAACACGGGTTTGAATTGCGTGTGTCCACTTGAATGAGATTTTTTTCAATAAATTCATTTTCTCTTATGAGTTTCTTAACATTTTCTTTTCTCTAGCTTATTTTATTGTAAGAATATAATATATAGTACATATAAAGTACAAAACGTGTTAATTGACTGTTTATGTTATTGGTAAGGATTCTGGTCAACAGTGGGCTATTAGTAGTTAAGTTCTGGGGAGTCAAAAGTTATACAGCTTAGTCCAGCAGAGGTGCAAACCACAGTCTCAGAAATGGAGCCATGAGCTTGGGTCTAGGCCAACTGATCCTTGAAGAGAGGATAGCAGTTATCCTCCATTGGCCTTCCTGGTGCAGGGACACACCTTTAAGAAGCTTCAATGAGGATGCAGATGCCCCTCCCCAAAATGGTTCTTATTTCTCAGGTGTGAAAGCATGAAGCTATTAGTCCATCCATTGTGGAACATAGTATGGAGGTTCCTTAAACAGCTACAGATAGAACTGCCATACAATCCAGCAATCCCACTGCTGGGTGTATATTTCCAAAGGAATAGAAATCATCACGTTGAAGGCATACCTGTACTCCCATGTTTATCGAGCTCTATTTACAATAGCAAAGAGTTGGAACCAACCTAAATGTCTATCAGTGGAGGACTGGATAAGAAAATGTGGTATATATACACATGGAATACTACTCTGCCATAAAAAAGAATGAAATTCTGCCATTCATAGCAATATGGATGAACTTAGAGAAAATTATGCTAAGTAAAATAATCCAGGCATAGATGTCCTCACTCATAAGTGGGAGCTAAATACTACATGTCCTCACTCATAAGTGGGAGCTAAAAAAAAAAAAAAAAGAAAGAAATTTTAAAAAAAGAAAGAAAGATACAATGATCACAATAATTCACTGAACTTTCAGAAGGAGAAACTGGAACTGAGGCCACAAGAGGTGGGAAAGGGGGTGGTTAATGAGAAGTTGGTAAAGGGTCACAAAATATGATTACATTGTATCATGTTGAGTATACTAGTTATCCTGATTTGAGCATCATATATGGCACACAGGTATTGATAGTCAATGCTGTAACCCACATATATGTATAATCAATTATGCTTCAATAAAAAATGAATTAACTAATAAAAGCAAAGGACTCCTAAGGAAAACAAAACAAATAAAAGGCCTGGAATCTAGAGACAGAAAATTGAAGAGAAGAAATATGATACTCTATTGTCCTCACTGACTTCCATCAGAGTCACAGGTGCCTGGACTTTCTCAAACTGGCCATACTTCAACAGTGAGAATGGAGAAACAGGCAGGAATCTCCCATGGTTGTGAAAGGGATCTTGTTGATGGATGTGACAAAAACAAAGGCACTTGGAAAAGAAATCTGTACTTACCTGGTCATGACACATGGGATGAATAAATTTGTAACATTTAAATTCAAATTCTTTTCTTTTAAAGGCTCTGAACACTTCTTTTTTCTGTCTTGTGAATTGGAAAATGATCTCCCTCTCCTCTTCTCCATAATCTCTTTATTTCTTTCAAACCTCAGAGACTTTGTTTTCATTTTGTCCAAATTAAATGTGCCCATTCGGGGATGTAACATAGGAAAGAAAAATTATAAGTGAATTTTCAGATGATGAAGGGTTTGGAGCCCCCCTAACCCCCACCATGTTGTTCAAGGGTTAACTGCATTCTAAAACAAATACTTAGGTATAAATCTAACAAAATGTGTTCTATATATGAAAAAAACACAAAACTGTGATAAAAGTAATTAAAGAAGAACTAAATAAATAGATATTTCATGTTCATTGATATGAAGACTCACTATTATTAAGATGTCAGTTATTCCCAACTTGATCTATATATTCATTGTAATCTCAATCAAAATTCTTGAAAGTTATTTTTTGGATATCAATAAACTGATTCAAAGTTTATATGAAGAGTCAAAAGACCAGAATATCCAACATAATAGTAAAGTAGAAGAACAAACAGAACTGACACTACCCAATTTCAAGATTTTCTATAAAGCTACAGCAATCAGGACAGTGTGGTCTAAGTGAAAAAATAGACAAATAGATCAATGAACCAGAAAAGAGAGGACTGAAATAGATACACATAAGTATAGTCAACTGATCTTTGACAAAGGAGCAAAGGCAATATAATGGAGAAAAGTTTGCCTTTTCAACAAAAGGTGCTGGAATAATGACATACACATGCAAAAAAAAAAAATGTAGACACACACCTTATACCCTTCACAAAAATCAACTCAAAATTGATCACAGATCTAAATGTAAAACTCAAAATTATTAAACTCCTAGAAGATAACATAGGAGAAACTCTAGATGACCTCAGGTTTTATGATGACTTTTTAGATACAACATGCTAGATGAAAAGGAGACTGATACTAAGAAGAGGGCTAACTAATTTGTGTCCCCCAAACCCACCCCAGGAAGCAGGCAAGACCTCAGAGGGGCACAATATAAAACATATCTAGAGCTAGCTGTGTGCCAGGCACTGCTCTGCAAACTTCTCCTGCGTTTATTCATTTAATCCTTACAAAAACATTTGAAAATATTTGAGATCAAGTATTAGAATTTACATTTTAAAAATTAAAAAAATATATATGGCAAAGATAGTTTATGGGACATGCCAAGGCCACACAAGTAATAGTGGACACAGCTTGTGACTCAGAACTGTTTGGTTCCACTGCCCTTGCACTCACCACTGTACTTCTACACTGCTAACAGCTGCATGAGATTCTGGGCTTCTCTGGTCAGTATATCCTCACCGACATAGCACTAAATAAAACTCCAGGAGATTGTCTCCCTAATGGTGATATTTCGGAGTGTGGTGGTTGTTAGAGATTGAGAATTCCTGAGACTAAGTTTTTCTGTCAGCCTACTGGAATGAGGCTTCAGGGGCATAATTATGTTGATTTAAAACAAAATTTTAAAAATATCAGTATTCGCACAAATTTGCAGACAGATAATAGTATGTAAAACACTTGGAGGACTTTGAGCCATTAAAACACAGAAAGAACTAGATCTGATGAAAGGTCAACAAAGCCATCATTCACCAAATTCAAGACAACAGTTGACCTAAGAAATATGTGGCAGATTTCAGTAGTTCTTATTTCAGAATATCTGGGACCAGAGATAAGGTCCCAGTTGCTGGTGATGGGGGTGGGTTATAAATCTTGATCCAGTCATGGCCTTGGGAAAGGTCACCATATACCTGAGATGACACGTCTAGGGATCCAGCATTGTCATATATTATACCCTACTTATACTTGGGACAGCTGGAATTGCTAGGCAAAGAGGTTTGATTTCATTTTTTCTATTTTTTCTAACACACAAGATCAACTGAGCCTCTGAGAGAACGGGAGCAATGCAGTAAGCACCTTAATAGAACAACCAAAATGGAGACAGAAAACAATACCATTCTTGCTGCTGTGACTTCATGGTCATCAAGCTCCCTCCTAAATCTCTTCAGATTTGAGGGTCTCTGAACTAGAAAAAAAATTAGAGTAAATGGAAACTGTTTGCTTTCTGTCTCATTTGAGTTTAAATGATTCAAACCAAAGAAACCCTACCTCTGGGACAACTCTTCAAAAATTTCAATGAGGAACAGTCACACAGCATGAGCAAGGAAAAAAAAAAAAAAAAACATTATTGAACTCAAAAGAAGAAAGGCAATCATGGAAAGGGAAAAGAGTTGTAACCAAAAATAAAAAAAGTTACCAGCATCTTAGATGGGGACATCCATGGACCCTTTTTTTGTGGGTGTGGAGGGGGAGGGATGCTTAAGTCACAGAAATTCACTTGCTCAGAATTTCCGGGTGCTAGAAGTTCAAGATCAATGTGTTAGCAAATTGTTTCTTTTGAGGTCTCTCTCCTTGTCTTGTAGATGGCTGTCTTCTCCTTGTGCCTTCACATAGGCTTCCCTTTGTCTGTGTTGTTCCACTCCTGGCTTTTAAATCTATGTAAAATTGGCTTGAATTCATTCTATGCCCAATCATACTCCTTCCCTGATTTTAGCTCCTGGAACTCCAAGGGTTTCCCAAGTATCTACACTAATGCCAGAGTGATTGCATTCTCCTTTCTCTCTCTGTCTCTTACATTATTTGCTGGCCCTAATATATTGGCCCTATCATAAAATATGACACTTTGTCCTCCCACTTTCAAACACACCAATTAAAAAAATAAATACAATTTACTAAACAAACATCCAAATTCTGAAAATGTGCTGGAACCCCCCCCCCCCAGGTGTCACAATGACTGTGTCAGATCTTTCCATCACCTCCCTGGTTCTCTCCACATCTTCACAAGTTACAAATCAGCAGTTGTCCTTTATTTTCATGAGCATTCCCTTAACTTCTCATCCACAAGCAAAATATTTTCTGATGGAGTTTTCTCTCTAAAATGAATTCTTGTGCCAGCTGCTCAGAAAAGCAAGTTTTTTTTCAGTTCGGATGAAAAATATGATAGGTGATGTAAAAACTGTAATGGAAGGAGTGTGCAGAATACTGGATATTGTAGAAACCCACATGAGTAAATTAGATATCAATTTTAAGTGTTCTCTCACAAATCTCTAAGAAAAAGGACAAGAGGACATGAATTATAAGATTAAGGAAGTCAAATGGAAAATAACCTGAAATACAATTAGTGGCCTAGACTGGGGTAAGAAACAAGATGAAAATCAATTATCGAACAGTAATAAAATGGATCTTTCTGTGTTGAAGGAACATTTGAGTCTGTAGATCAAGATGGCTTGAAAACTCTCAGGCACCATAAATATAGAGAGAGCTTCAACTTTGTATTTAAACATGCAGGAAGTCTTAATTTTTAATAATAAAGTAAACAAATAAAACATTTTTAAGCATTTACGGAAAAGCAAAGACATATCCAATTCACAATAAAAAACAATTTTTGTTGGTGGCACTTTTCTTCAGCATCAGTAATGTCAGAGAGCTATAGGACAAATACATCAACACAATTTGGGGCACAGGGATATACATACACATATATATGTATATGCATATCTGTATATGCACATATACATCCTTTTATTTATTTATTTATTTGAATCCTTCAATCTATAATACATGAATAATGGCACCAGAATGACATTGTCAGAAATATAAGAATTTCAAAATATTATTTAACCTAAAAGGACAACAACACAAGCTCTGAAAAATGTACTCCAGGTGAGTAAGAAATTATTCTGGTAAAATATTAGCAACAAATAGAATTAAAAGTAAATAAACAAAGATGTCTGTTTCTGAAAAGATGAAGTAGAAGCAATTTTCTCTATTTTTTCTGCTAACTACAATTAAAAACACTGGCGAGAGTAAGGCAGACTGGCAAGGGATGTTGGCATCCAAGTAATGACACAGCGGTGAATTCTCTGGGTTTTCTTTTTGCTTCCTATATTCCAGACTTAGTGCTGCAAAAGCCAGCAACCTGGAAACATCAATGGCTGTAAACCAAAATAGCTCTAACACAAGCTTGGTCCTCTTTAGTAAAAGTACAAGAAAAGAGGCAGCCCAGAAAGATAAAGAAAAAATGTAGAATATAGCCACCTCACCCCCCTCAAACATCACAGAAAAAAACTCTTGGTTCCATCCACATTCACATCAGCAAATGCCCATTGTGTAACCTAGAACCCATTATTTTACCCTCTATTGTCTATAAAATGTGGTCTAATCCTGTCTTCCTCATGGACATGACTCAGAGATGTCTGAGTAGTGAGCCAGGACCGTCATCCTTATTGAGTGATAATTAAGCCTCTCTCTTTGCTTTGCTGTTAGTGGAGACCACAGAGGAATCCTGTACCTCCATTATTACCTGAGGGTAATGAAGAAGTCCTCCCTACTTTCAGCTGTGGTGACATCAAAATGGACCTAGTAGAGAGTAAGGTCTTTACCAACACCCACTAGAAATGAGAATTCCCACCCTCTCTCCAGCTGTCAACAAAGGTCAACTGGGGAACCTGAACTTTAATCCTA
The DNA here is from genome assembly GCF_000696425.1 of Galeopterus variegatus. Lineage (NCBI taxonomy): Eukaryota > Metazoa > Chordata > Mammalia > Dermoptera > Cynocephalidae > Galeopterus > Galeopterus variegatus. Next base: position 44,933 of record NW_007728873.1, on the reverse strand, counting down.
ACCTGGCACTAATAAGCAGAACTCCCCTTTCACCTGCCAGAGCAGTGTCAGAGAAGGCCAATTAAAACAATATTTAAATGAGATTTAGAGACTTATACATAGTCCCCCAATTAACCAGGATTTAATTTTTAAAATCTTGACATACCAAGAACTAGTCAAATCTCAACAAGAATGAAAAAAAGACATCAATAGGTGCCAACACTGAGATGATACAGATGTTAGAAGTATCTGGTAAGAATTTCAAATTGTCTATTATAAAATTTCTCCTGTGAGCAATTATAAAAAAAAAAATACAAATACGAAATAGAAAAGCTCGGAGAAGAAATAGAATATATAAAAAATAACCATGAAAAGAGAGTGATCAAAATCATACACTGAATAAAAATAAAGTCTTTAAAAGAAAAAAAAGCAGAGCCTCAGGAACCTGGGGGACTCTTACAAAAGATCTCACATTCATGTTTCAGACTCCTGAGAGGAGGAAATAGGACAGAGTTTTAAAAGCATTTTGAAAA
>NW_007728873.1:41753-43713 GCF_000696425.1 Galeopterus variegatus | reverse complement strand
AAAAAAAATCCCTAGACATAGAATTTTAAACTTTTGAAAACTAAAGAAAAAATTTAGAAGTCTTAAAAGCAGACAGAGAGAAATGACACCTGTAGAGGGAAAAATTCTAATGACAGTGGATTTTTCATCAGAAACGAAGGAAACAAAAAGGAAGTGGGACAACATTTTTAAAATGCTAAATATCTATATCCAGCAAAAGTATCTTTCAGAAGTAAAGAGAGCATCAAGCCATACTTGGATAAAGGAAAATAAAAGAAACAAAGGAGAAAAAAACCAAAAGAGAACTGTTGCAATATAACTTACCATAAAAGAATGGCTTTAAATATTTCTCTAAACAGAAAGATAATTATAAAAGAATAAAGTTTAGAAGATAAGGAAGGAAGTACTACAGAAAGCAAAAATATGAGTAAACAAAATAGGCTTTTCTTCTTCTCTTGACTTTTCTACATTACTTGTGATGGTCGAAGCAAAAATTGTAACTCTGTCTAATGTGGTTCTCAATAAATGCACAAGAAATATTTAAGATAATTATATTATAGCTGAGAGAGAGTAAATGAAAAAAATGTTTTCTACCCTTCATTTGAACCAGTAAGATGTTGATACAAGTAGACTTTGGTAAATTATGTATATATAATGTAATACCTAGAGCAAATGATTAAGAATTTCATACAAAGACATCAAGGTTAAGGCTTCAGTTCCCCTTATCAGCCAGCTGCCCCCCTCCAAAAAAAATTATTCAAAAAGATACATTTAAAAACATTATAGATAAACAAAAATTAAATTCTAAACGATGTTCAATTAACCAAGTAACTGCAAGACAAGAAGTTAGAGAGAGAGAGAGAGAGAGAAATAAAAAAGAGACAGGAAAAACAGAAAAGAAAACAAAAAATAAAATGACAGTCATAAGCCCTGACATGTTCATAATTATATTACATATAAATGATCTAAATACAACAATTAAAAGACAAAGATTGAAGGAATGAATTTAAAATTTTGATACAATTTTATGCTGTTTAAGAGAGACTCACTTCACCTATGTTGATATATGTTGATTGAAAGTAAAAGGATATGTAAAAAATATGTGAAGAACCAAAAAAAGCTGGAGTGGTTATATTAATATATCAGACAAAGTAGACTTCATAGCAAAGAACATTATCAGGGATAGAGAGGATCATACATAGGGATAAAAGGGCCAATCCACCAAGTCTCAAATTAGTAATATAATCTCACACATGATGGAACTTGAAAAATAAGAGTAAAATAAACCCAAAACATGCAGAAGAAAGGAAGTAATAAAATAACACTAGCAGAAAACAATGGAATGAAAAGATAAACAATAGAAAAAAATCAATGTAACAAAATTTGGTTCTTGGGTAAAATCAAGAAAATTGACAAGCCTCTAGCTTAACAGCAAAAAAAAAAAAAAAAAAAAAAAAAAGACAAGACACCAAAAGACATCAATGTTGTGAATAAAACGGAGAATATCTCTATAGTCTCTGCAGACATCAAAGGGATAATAAGGAAATGATACATCCAAATCTACAAAAATTAATTCAAGAACATAGATGAAATGGACTAATTCTTGAAGGCACAAATTAGTACTCATCATCCATTATGAAAGAGTTTATGTAAATAGCCCAATATCTATGAAGAAATGTACTTGTTTATTTCTAACATCCTGAAAAATAAATCTCCAGACTTGAATGGTGTCATTGAAAAGTTGTACAAAACATTTGAAGAAGAATTAACAACTTTAAATAAGCTCATCTACAAAACAGGGAAGACTTTTCAATGTTTTATGCAACTAATATGATCCCATTGCCAAACTGAGTTGACAAAGACCATACAAAAGAAAGAAAGAGAGAAAAAGAGAGAAGAAAATAAGAAAAGGAAGAAAGGGAGGGAGAGAAGGAAGGAGAAGAGAAGGAAGGAAGAAAAGGAAGGGAGAAAAGAAGGAACA
>NW_007728873.1:39779-40724 GCF_000696425.1 Galeopterus variegatus | reverse complement strand
GAATTCCTTTCTGTAGATGAATTGACGGTCTATGTAGAAAATCCCAAAATCTATAAAAAAAAGAACCTTCCTAGAATTAATAAATAAATTCAAAAAGTTCACAGAGTACATATAAACTTTTTTAAAAATTGCATTTTTATATGCTAGCAATAAACATGTGAAAACCAAAATTAAAAATACAGTAACAGTTACAACCACTCATAAAATGAAATTACTTACGTGTACATCTAATAAAACATGCAGAACACTTGTATGATGAAAAGCTTAAACTGCTGATGAAATCAAAGATCCAAGCAAATGGAAAGACATAGTATATTCATGAATTGGGAGACTCAATATAGTAAAGAAGGCAATTATCCTTAAATTGGTAGGCACATACAATACAATTTCTATCAAAATTCTAGCAAAATATTGTGTGGGTATAGACAAAAATATTCTAAAATATATATATATATATATATATACTTACAATATGGTAAATATGATTACTATAATCATATTTCATGATAACATCAGTTTCCTGGTTTGACATCAATTTCTTGGTTTAGTTAAGTGAAATATAATCCATGGGGAAAACTGGGTGAATATTACCTGGGAACTCTCTGTGCTAAAAATAAAAAGTTAGCAATAACAAAAAAAGAGATCAAAAGAAATAAAACAAACATAGGGTGCTGAGATAGTAAACTAGTAAACCTTTTGTGTTACTGTTTAATTATAATTTATATGTCATTAAGGAAAATATCAAAAACTTACAAATAAGTCAAATGGATATCTGCATGTCCCCACAGCCCTCGTTTTTTCACTTGTACAGTATAAGTTCCACAACTAAAATAAAAATATCAGTGGGACTTTCATAGGAATGACACTAAATTCTGATAAGATTCATCTAGAAGAATAATATGGACAATATTTTGAAGAAGATACTGGACAGAAACAAAAACAAAA
>NW_007728873.1:36914-38909 GCF_000696425.1 Galeopterus variegatus | reverse complement strand
GTAAAGTGAGAATGATAATTCTGCTCTTAAAAAGATTTATGGGTGTTAACCAATAATGGGTGTCAATGAACACAATATGCTGTATTCCTGACATACACCAAATTCTCAATGCATATTAACCGTCATAATCATGATTATTTAATTTTGAATTCATTTAACAGCAATTATTTGGAGCCTACTTATGTTTTAAGGACTGTGCATCACCACATTAGTTAGGCAGTAATAATCGAGATATACTTACTTTTGTGGGAAATCTAAAAAGAATATAGACAAATGTGCAGGTAGTTATAATTAGAGTAAGATTTTCCTACATAGGCAGTATGGAAGTATGGGGTCAATAAATAAGAAATCAGACCCAAGATTAAAAATTGAGAGCATCCTTTCTGAAGGAAGTGATCCGTAACGTTATATATGAAGGATAACTCAGAGTAGACTAGATGAAGACCCAGGAATGGAGAGAAGTGGGTTAAGATAGTACCATGACTCAATACAGAGGACACATATACAAGGCTGAGAGGAAATAATTTTTACTAAGTTGGTATAATCTGCTCACTTTTCATTCCTTTCTTGTTTAACACCTTATATGTTTGATAAACAAAGAGGCTCAATAAAACAGCCTGTGTCAAGGGCCTTTTTGTAAGTCAAAATAAAGTCATGATCCTCGACTTTATTCGATATTAATCACAATTGATTATTGTGAATAGTAAGAAAGTAAAGGCAAAGACATTCTATTTGGAGAATTGTGATGCAAGAAAAAGCTTAGGGCCAGGTAGTTTAAGATGTGTATTAAAAGAGGCAGCATGAGATGATTATAGAAAGTCTCTGTTTGATTTTAAGAGAGGTAATATTTCTTGAATTACCCAATATTCAGCTTTATAAAGATGTGGGTCAGGGAACAGGTTAAATAGGTAAAGAATAAACTCATCTGAAATTTCTTAGAAGAGAGTGAAGAGATATAAAACATTAAGAGAGCGCAAGTGCATAAAGAAGCCCCTAATATTAAAGAGATTGCAAGTACCAAGAAATCATGTGTGTGTGTGTGTATTTAGTTGAATGGCTGCTATCAATAATTGAGATTTATAACACAACACTACACAAACTCGTTACACCATTTAGATACCAAACCACTGTTTGTGACAATTTACCAAAATGTTTTTCTAACAGCCATTAAATACCACAGCTTCAAGGAGAGTCTAATTTGTCATCATTTAGTTCTTGATGTTATTAGGAAAGGTAAATATAAACTGAGTTTGCAAAGAGAAGCAAAAGCTAATCCAACTATACTTATGGGTACACGTGAAATAAAGGCATGTCAAAACATAGCATTTTCATAGGTAATTGGGCATTTATGTTTTAGAGTGGGTTGTTAGAATTATAATTATCCAATTTAGAAAGCAAGAGGACAATTTCCTTATGAAAATAAAGCTTAACAAGGCCTGATCAAAATGCAATTGGGAACTTTATATGAATTTATGACACTCGAATTGGAGACATTCTTAGAGTAATGATTTTAGGAGATAAATTATAGAGTAACATATATTTTCCCATCACTGGATAATAACTTCAAAATAATAGTTTTGCATGACCATGTTGGAAGATAGGGTCTTTAAGAGATGATTGGATCATGAGGACTATGCCCTCATGAATGTATTAACCCATTCTTGGAGTAATTGGTTAATGGTTTAGTAGATTGTCACTGGAGTGGCATACATGGCTTTATAAGGAGAGCAAAAGAGCACATTAGGAAGTTCTTGCCATCCTTACCATGTGATTACCTGTGTTGCCATGGGACCCTGTAGAGAGCTCCCACTCAGAAAGTGCCCACCAGATGTGCTCCCTGGATCTTGGAATTCCGAGCCTCCAAAACTGTAAGTAATAAATTTTACTTCTCTACAAATTATCCAGTTTCACATATTCTGCTATAAGCAACAGAAAAAGGGACTAATGCAATCCACACACATTATGCTCATTCCATGTTTGCTTTTTTTTTTTTTT
>NW_007728873.1:29945-36478 GCF_000696425.1 Galeopterus variegatus | reverse complement strand
TTTTTTTTTTTTTTCTCATTTATAAGTCTTTTAGGCAGGCACAAATTGGAGGAAGCCTGAAATTGTATGTAGTCTACAGGTAAAAAATTGAGATCTATATTGGTGTTCATGGTTCCTCTAGAAAAGAGAATAAGAGTAGTGTGAGTATAGAATATTAAACAGAGTTCATAAAGGCAGAGTTCTCAAACATTTTGGATGTAGTCATTAAAAAGAAAAGAAATTGGATAAAAGAAAGCCAAGGAGGTTTAAAGGATGACAAAATGAGAATGGGTGGTAAATTTAATGCTCACCAAATGTTCTATTTTTCCCTACATTTTCCAGTCCTCCTGCAGCTAGCCAGGGTCATAAAATATGTTCTAGTCAATGTGCTATAAGAAGTGACATGTATCATTTCTGAACAAAGACACTGAAAAGCCTATATGTAGTTATCCAAGATATCTTTCTTTGCTCTCGTGAAGCTGGAACACTGTTTGAGATGGTGCTGTCATATGAATCTCCCATCAGCCTCAGTCTCTGAGTAAGAAGATTCTCTTGGTATATCAAATTGGAAATGAAATGAGACAGAAAGGAAGCTGGATTGCTTTAACCATTATTATTTTTTCTTCTTTTTAGTTGCTAAACCTAGCCTTTCCTCACTGATACATATGAGGCCTGGGAAAAGGGTCCTAGGATCCGACATGGATGAGTGAGTCTGGGCAGGATGCCTAACAGCATTAAGACTGATTGTGGAGAGAGAACGTTCTCTATCCTCGTCCATGGATCTTACTGACTTTGGGTAAAAAACAAATAAACAAACAAAAAAAAATAGCATCCCTTTTTAAAGAAGCATACATTATTTTTGAGTAGTTTCAGATTTTCTGAGAAATTGTGGTATAGTAGAATTCCCACATACCCCTTACCCATTTTTCCCTATTGTTAACATCTTACATGAGTATGGTACATTTGTTATAACTAATGAACCATTATTGATACACTTGAATTAAAGTCCATGCTTTATATTTCTTTAGTTATTGTCTGATATACTTTTTCCTGTTCTAAGATCCCATCCAGAATGTTATAGCATTACATTTTTATATCTCCTTAGACTCTGTTAAGCTGTGACAGTTTCTCAGACTTTCCTTGTTTTGATGACCTTTACAATTTTAAGAAGTACTGTCCAGCTATTTTGTAAACTATCTTTCAATTCAGTTTTGATATTCTTATACTAAGATTACAATTGTGGATTTGGGGCAGAAATATCACATCATACCAAGGGTACTACAATATTGTGATTTATAATAAGAAATATATTTGTTCCCTTTCTTGGCAAAGATCTCCTAAAGCCCTGGGAATTTCCCAAGCAATAAGAGTGATAAAGGTGAAAGGAGGGTCTTTGGTTATTTATAAGCCCCTTTCAAATACTTAATGGTGTAACTTTTATGAAGCCTTAAGGATGGGGGGTTGGTTGCCAGGGGAATGAACAAAATAATTACAAGTGATTAGAGGGTTGCAATTTTCAGCCTTATCCCTAAATTTCTAGGGAGGAGAGAGAGGCGAAAGGCTGAGTTAATCACTAATGACCAATGGTTTAGTAAATCATGCCTGGGTAATGAAGTTTTCATAAATCCCCAAAAGGACAGGGTTGGGGAGCTTCTGGGCATGCTGAACACAGAGTGACTCCCCAAAGAGGGTATGGACCTCTGCATCCCTTCCCCAATATCTTGTCCTATGCATCTTTTCCATCTGTCTGTTCCCAAGTTATGTTCTTTGTAATCAATCTGTTATCTAGCAAGTAAACTGTTTTTCTGAGTTCTGTAAGTCACTCTAGCAAATGATCAAAGCCGAGAAGGGGAGTATGGGAACCCCCATTAAAAGTGGTGGGTAATCTGGGGACTTACTACTTTTGATTTATCTCTAAAGTGGGGAACACTCTCGTAAAACTGAATTTTGAGCCTGTGGGATCTGACACCATCTCTAGGTAGTTTCAGAATTGAACTGAATTGTAGGACACCCCGCTGGTGTCAAAGAATTGGTCAATGTGGTAAAAAAAACACACACATCTGGTGTCAAAAGTGAAGTGTCAAGTGAATTTTGAGAGTATAGTAAAAGAAAACAATTATTTTCCCCTACTATACAGGTACATACTATTAAAATAATTTATCACTGATGATGTTATGCTTGATTGCATAAGTTTTGTTATACAATCCCCACTGCAAAGTGACTTTATTAAGTAGTGTTTGTTAAGTTTTCTCCACCGCAAAGTGACTTTTCCTCTCTTTCCATACTGTGCACTATAGAAGAAAATTATTTGTATACACGTTTTTATAACTAGACTTAACCTGGTTCAACAATTCTAACTGAAGTCTCATTTTCCACTTGTAAATTATTCCAATGCTTCTTAGCACTTTTTCCTAATGATGTCTATACAAAGGAAAATCTTTAGGTAATAAAGATTCTAACTTGTAGAAAGATATGCTAGGCACAGGATTTCTTAAGTTTTTCCTGTGGAATTTCATCCAATATTTGTGCATACCTCACAGCAACTCAGAATATTAATTGCACATGAGAATGTGTAGTACTTAGCTTAAGCCACCATAAAAATATCCTACAGAATAAGTGGCTTAACCAACAGAAATTTATTTTCTCTGAGCTCTGGAGGCTGGAAGTCCAAGATCAGAATCAGTTTATGGTGAGGGCTCTTACCCTGGCTTACAGATGGCTGCCTTCTTCCTGTGTTCTCACATGGCATTTCATTATAATTCCCAGAGAAAGATACATAGAGATGTGTGTGTACACACACACACACTAATCCTACCAGATCAAGACCCCACCCTTATAAACATCACTTAATCTTAATTATTTTCTTAAATGCCCCATCTCTAAATACAGCCACACCGTGTGTTAGGACTTCAAAGTAAAAATGGAGGTGGGGGGTGGCAGGAACATTCAGTTCATAAGAGAATGTAAAGAAATCCAAGACAATCCAAAGAATTAATAGAAGGCAATATGTGAAATCTCCTACCCAATAGAAATAAAAGAACAACACATTGCTAAAAAAAAAAAAAAGTTTGTTTTTATTGATACTATTTGTCTTCAGAAAGCAATAATACTTACCTTTCAAAAAAAAAGGCCCCTTACATAAACACACAGAACAATTAGAATGAAACAGTCATCTCAATATTCCTCTACTAATGAGAATTGCCTCTATGAAATGTCTATATTCATTTAATTAAAAAACCCATTATGGATCTCATTCAAAATGCTGTTCACTGAACTCTTCAGAATAAATCTAGTTTGTCTTAGTGGAGTGTTTTAGAAGTGTCATTTTTATTTATTTTTAAAGATGGCAAAACAACAGGGTCTTGGGAATTATAATGAGCCATTCACTAAGAGAAGTAACAGTGAAAGGCTTGCATAAGTTGAAAAAGGCCGAAGACCAAAATGGAAGTCGTTCCATCATAATATGCTAAAATAAGAACTAAGGAGAGGTTACGCATAATACAGGAGAGAAAAAAAAATGCAACAATAATCTAAAGGGTGATTTTTTCTCTACTTTTTAATTGTTCAGCATATTTATAAAGTTATATTATAAAAACTCTAATTACCATTTTTGAGAATGAAACAGAGGAGTAGTATCTGTTTGCTATGATTTGAATGTGCCCCCCAAAGTTTATGTATTAGAAACTTAATCCCCAATGCAATAGTGTTGAGAGGTAGGATCTTTGAGAGTTGATTAGGGAAAGTCTGAAACTTCTAAGAGATTACTTAAGTTGTTGTGATAAAAATATTGGCAGAAATACAATTGGTATTGACGATTCTGATGAGATCTCAAACAAAGATAAAAAATAACTTATTAGAGTAAATACATTCTTGTTATAAATTGGTAAAGAATTTGGCTGAATTGTGTCTATGTCCTAGAAATGTATGAAAGACAGAACTTAAGAGAAATGAACTAGAATATGTGGCAAAAGAAATTTTTGAGCAAAATATTGAAGGATCCGTGTGAATTTTTAAAACCAGGTATAGTAAAATGAGAGAGGAGAGAAATGACTTAAAGTTGGAATTTATAATTAAAAGGTAAGCAGAGTGGAAAGATTTGGAAAATTCACAGTCTGGCCATGTTAAGAATTAAAAATCATGTTTAGGAGAGGGAATGAAAGGTGTGGCTAAGTGACAATTTGATAAAGAGAATAGTACAAATAAAAGAAAGCCAGGTACTATTTATCAAGACAATGGGAGAATGACCTCAAATGCATTTCAGAGATCTTAGAGGCAAGCTATGATCCTGAGGGCAAGTTTTCCGGAGAGGCACATATAAGACATCAGCATTCACTGTCCAAGGCCACCTCAAGCCTCTGCTCGCTGCATTCTGGTACAGTGCTACTCAGCTGACCCAGCCATAGCTCCATCTGGCTCAGGTGTGGCTCTGGCTGCTGTTTTAGAGGCTGCAAGCAACGAGTATTGTGGCATCCATGTAGAGCTAATTCTATAGGCACACAGAGTATGCGAGCTGTGGAACCATGGCAGACTCCACTTATATTTTAAAGGATATATTAAACAGCTTGGGGATCCAGGCAGAAATCTGCTTCAGGGGCAGAGCCACTACAGAGATTTTCTGTCAGAGCAAAGCCCAGTGGAGCCATAAGGACGGGACAGCCCCTGAGACCCCATAATTGTAAACCTACCAGTGTGTGATGCCAGCCTAGGAGAGCCATAAGGCAACCAACTCCGACCTGCGACAGTTGTTTAGTGAACTGAGCTTACGAGAGCCAAAAAGGCAGGTTTCTCTGAAGGCTTGGGGATCCAATCCCCACCCCCGTTTATCCAGGAGGTAGAACATTGAATGAAGTCTTAATATTTAAATCTTAATATTCTGAAGTCTTAATTTTTAAAAGTTACCTACCCTGTTGGGTTTTGGACATACTTGTGGACAGCTACTCCTTTTTTCTTGCCTATTTATCCCTTTTGGAAGGAGAATGTCAATCTTTTGCCTGTCCCATCAGTGCATTTTTAACTTAGGTGACTTGTTTAATTTCACAGATTCACAGCTGGAAGGAAATTTGACTCACAATGAATGAATCATTCCTTGAGTCTCACCCATATATGATTTAGATGAGATTCTGGACTTTAAACTTTTGAGTTGGTGCTGGAACAAGTTATGACACGGGTGCTAATGGGATGGAATTAATGTATTTTGCATGTAAGAAGGACATGAATTTGGGGGGCCAGAGGTGGAAAGCTATGGTTTCATGTGTCCCCCAAAGATCATGTGATGTGTTGGAAATGCCACCCCCAAGGCAATAGTGTGGAGAGGTATTACCTTTAAGAGGGCTCTACCTTCACGAATGGATTAATAACCTTATTGTGGGAGTGTGTTCCTTACAAAAGGATGAGCTAGTCTCTCTCTCTCTCTCTCTCTCTCTCTCTCTCTCTCTGTCTCTCCCATGTGATGCCTTCTGCCATGTTATGATGCAGAAAGAAGGCCCTCACCAGATGCAACCCCTTGATCTTAGACTTTCCAACCTCCAAAACCATAAGCTAAATAAGTTTATGTTCATTGTAAATTATCCAGTTTGTGATATTATGTTATAGAAGCACAAAATAAACTAAAATACTGTTGTACTAATAACATGTTGCAAGGAAGTGTGGTACATAGTTTTTTACATACAGTTTCATTTAATACATGTAAAATCTTTTAAAAAGGCTTTTTAAACTTGAGTAATTGTATAAAAGTCATCATCTAGCTGTAATAAAGGTAAAATCACTAACTGCTAAGAAAATAATGGATGGTTAAATATGTTATACTAGAACAGCTGATTATTTTAAGAGAAAAAATGCAGAAAGATTCTTACTGAACATTACATTCCCAAGTAAATGCAAAAATGCAAGCATAACATTACTTGTTATAAAAACATAAATTATTATTCCTATAGTCTAGAGCATAGGTTGGCAAACTATAACCCATAGTTCAAATCCAGCCTGCCATCAGCTTCTGTAAATAAAGGCTTATTGGAACATAGTCATGCCCACTAATTTACACATTGTCTATGGCTATTTTTGTGTTATAATTGCAGATTTGAGTAGTTATAACAGAGATCATATGGTCCACAAAGCCTTAAATAATTACTATATGGGTCTTAGATAAAAGCTTACTAATCACTGATCTAGAGGTAAGGAAAGACCTTTTAAAACATGACAGTAAAGGTAGTCACTATAAAGAAATATTCAGATGTTTTTCGCTGTTGAAGTATGTAAAATTTGTCCATGTAAAACTTGGCCACTTATGAAAAATTGGAAAAAAAAGATAAAGTGAGACAATTGCGTGGTGGCAAAAAAACACACAAGTTTATATCCTCTCATTTTCAAAATACAGAAAATAAAAATAAGAGATTAAAAAGTATTAAGTCACATTGATTAAAGAAAAAGAAGAAAAAAAGAGTAGACATAAGCACTAAAATATTTTAACTGGTTTTAGATAAGAAAGAAGATAAAAGAGTTGTAAATGATTTAGTAGAATGGAGAAAATTGCATTCCAAGAATCTGCAGAGGGTCTT
>NW_007728873.1:23771-28425 GCF_000696425.1 Galeopterus variegatus | reverse complement strand
CCCACCCCCACCCCACCCCATAAACTCACTCCCAGGCCATTTCATGCTTTCATTCTACACTTTGTCCTTGGATGATTCAATCCTTTCCTATAACTTTAAATTTCATCAATGGGTCAATGACTTTCAAATTTTTATTTTTGACACATACTTGTCAAGTGAGCTCCAGGTTCAAAATGCATCCAAATGCCCACTTGACATTTCCACTAAAAAAATTTCAATATCCTAAACCTACAACATAATTTACTCTTCCATCACCTCTATTTACAGTCCAGCCCTATTCCAGGAATCCCACTAAAAAAATTTCAATATCCTAAACCTACAACATAATTTACTCTTCCATCACCTCTATTTCCAGTCCAGCCCTATTCCAGGAATCCTTTTTTTTTTTTTTTTTCTGGACGTTACACTAAGCTGTAGAAACAGAATTCTGGGAGTCATTTTTGACCTTTACCTCTCCATTACTGTTATATCTAATTTATCACCAAGTCCTATCGATATTTTCTTCCTGAATATCCCTTGTGTCTCTCTAATCTTTGTATCAGCATTCCTACCAACCTGCTTTGCTTTCACCTGAACTACTGGAAGTTTCCTGAATGCTCTCTCACCTTGCATTCTTGCTTTCCCTCAATTCACTTTGCACATTACACAACAATTGATCTTTTTCAAAGACAGATGTGAGCGCATCACTTACTTGCTTAAAATCAACTAAGGCTATCCCAAGCACTTTTAAAACCATGAAAAAAAAATCTTACAAGGGCTTACATAATTTTTCTTCTCCTACAGTTCTTTCTCCTCAATCACTTGGTGCCATACTACACTTCCATAATGATCTTTCCTCAATTTCTCTAATCTAGTGGTTCTCCAAGTGTTTTCCCCAGGACAGCAACAGCAGCATCACCTGGGAATTCAGTAGCAATTTCTGCAAATACTTGTACCCCCCCGAGGCCTATTGAATTATGGTGGAGCCCAGAATGTGTATTTTAACAAGACTTTCAAGTGATTCTGATGTACTCCAAAGCTTGAGAACCACTAACCTTTGCACATACTGGTTTCTTTACTTTCAATTGTCTCCCTCTTTTCTTTTTCTTACTTTCTAATAATCTTCCGTATCTCAGCTCAACTTTTATTTTTGTCTGGGTCATTTTCCCTGACTCTCCATATTTTTCTGTGTCTAGTTTAAATTTTCTTGTTATAAACTGTCATACCTTTGTGCATTTTCTTTCAAACTAACTAGTATAATGTGTGATTTTTTTGTATGATTATTTGATTAAATGTCTATGTCTCTACCTAGACATTATGAAATAGGAGGGCCTGGATCTGATTAGATTAACTCATAATTTATCCAGAAAGGTGGCACATAAAAGATGCTCGATAGGTATTATTAGGTTACTATGATTATGTCAAACATCGAGATAAAATGATGGCAAAAGTACATGATAAAGGAAACCAATTAGCACACTGTATTGTTAATGACAAGCATGCACTGATTTAAGACGATAGATTATATGTCATTATATGAAACTTACTGAATCAAAGTGTCTGCTAAACATTCTAAGCCAGTGCCATTTACAAATACAAACAAAATTAAGATACATTATTTGCTAACAATCACTAATTATTTTAATGAAAGAATAAGGTATCTAGTTATAGACAGCAGGGTTACACAGAGCTCACTTATAAACAAAGAATTCTGTTAAATTTTTTTATTTCCTTTTCTTTCAGTGCACAAAGAATTTTGTTCAATTTATACTTGTCTTGCGTATGTTTTATGTAAAAATTTTATAGTGTTCAACAAAAATCAAATTGTAAAAGAAACTGAATAGTTAAATGTTTTATCCTTAGGAACAGTGATTTATTGGAAAGAGCTTGAACTAAGCTCCAGGATCCCTGGTTTCTTACATTCTGAATTATGTTGCCTGGTAACTAAGCAGTATAGGAGCTTCACGGAGGGCCATGCTTTCAAAACTGATTTATCTGTACCTTTCCTACCTGTGATTGCTGACAAACACAGAAGGTGAGGTCATCTGGCCACAGGCACGTGCTAAAGTAGAAAGATGATGACTTAAGATCCAAACTCTGGCAAAATGTCTGGATTGACTGATAAAACAGCACTTGTACATCTCCACCCTTCTGCAGAGGCTTGGGCTAAAGTAGAAATTTCTATCTTAATAAGTTATGTATTTGGGTCACTGGTTTTAAGAAAGAAAGAGACAGCTTAGAAAAGTGACCTAGAAAATGGAAAAGTTAGGACTTAATTGGAAGAAAAAAATTGAAAGGTAATAGGTCTCGCTCTTGGTTTGCTAAGGAAGGTTGTAAAATTGCATCCTTTTACCCTTTCTCTATGCCCCTAAAAGGAGATTATTAAGACCAAAATCTCTCCATGATGACGGGTGTGAGAATAAGGTCACCCTTGCTTGTTTCTCCTCCAAATGGTCTATTTTATGAAATGGATAATTTTAATTTGGTGTCAGAATAAATGCCTGGTATAAGACCTGTGGAATTAATATCTACTACGGCATTTTCTACGAGAAAATGCCTGCTCCCTTTCATGGGCCTGCGACTCAAGGATCTTCATTTCATAACCCCTGCTGCTATTCTTCTCTTCTTCATTGTTATTTGACCATTTACATTTCTGATACCGTCCCCACTCTCCCTTTCTTAGTTCGTGTCTCATTAGCCACCTTAGAGTCTAGACCATGCAATAGCTTTCTTAAAGGTTTTCCTGATTTCTGCTGCCTCTGCTGTAGTTAATTTGCAGACTTCTAGTTAGGCCAAGGTTTCTATAATAACAATCCGATTTGGCCATTTGCCCAATCTCCTATTTCTAGCCAACATTGACTTTTGATTAATGGCCAAGTCCCTTATTGTAGTATTAAAGGTGCTGTGACTCCATAACAGATTACTTATTCATTCTTATCTCCCACCAAAACATGCTTCCTCCACGCCCATCTCATGCTTAATTTCTCCACAGGCACATGTAATTCAAACATAAGATATTATTTAAATGTATATGACTATACCTCGTTGTTTAACACGTCAAACCATTATATCTGCTGTGTTTATCTGCCCCAAATATCCAATTTCTTTTCTATGACTTTCTGTCTTTTCATTCTTAGTCCTCCATCAAGATGCTTCATGTTCAAATTCCTTTTTGAAACCTTTCCCATCCATCCCTCTCCTCTTTTCCATAAGCATAGTTATCATTCCCTCTGTAACACTCTTATTTTCTCCATGCATTTAACAACACATGACATATATAGATTTTACAGATACTTTTGTGGGTTTTGTTGGATAACCCTTGCCACCTGTGACTTTTATTGAGCTGTCTGTTAGTTGATGACTCACCCATATTGGCATTTTAATAGGGATGTCTTGGAAAATAGAAAGATTTTAAGGTCCAAGGAATGAATCATTGAAAAGGAATTTTAAGCAATATAATAAACATAATAAGCTACTTGTGAAAGTGTGGGATGTAGTAAGAGGAAAAAAGAAGGAAAGGAGGAGCAATGGCAGTTCATCATGCCCAAGAAGGTACAGAGATTTCATAAAATAAGGTCATTAAACAAGTGTGTTAATCACCATTTCTGATTCCTTGACCATCAAAACAAAGTGAATCTTGTACATATTAATGTGGGGTTTTCTGCTGCATTTTTTTTTTTGTAGCACAGTTTACACAGAATTATGGAAAGCTATATTTTTACATATGATTCTATGATTTGACAGTTTTTAAAGTCATGCATTTTACAGTACAAAGAGCTTTCAATGGCAGTATCTTTTTAAGTAAATTCCATCTTAATATTTTCATTCTATGTGGCATAACAAATTCTAATGGGACCACTTTTAATCAACTTGTTTTTTCATCCTGTTAATTTCCATGTCTATTTGGGACATCCATTAAAGTCAATATCCTTAATTTAATGGAAGATTTCCTTTTGAAGTTGCTACATTTTTTCTGTCTAAATTAACACTGAGGATATGTAATGGATGTGTTAAATAGATAATGCTATTAATGGGAAAACTGCATAAATTAAATACAAGCTCAATAATTTTCAGAGCATCTGTTTTATTTTTAACAGCTTAAATTCTCTTATGCAATGAGCAAGCACTCAGAAAAAAACAGACCTCTATCTCGTATTGTCAATTACCTTAATTTTATAATCACTATGGCAAAAAAATTAATCACTAAAATTCTATTTTATTTTGATATGAATTTAGCACAAGAAAGAGTATAAGCTTATCCCAAACTCATGTGGGCAACACTTTAACAAAATAACCTAGGGGGTTGGGTACACTTTAAGTGGCAGTTGTTATTTAGAAAACTATACTAAAATAAACAGAAAACTTAGAAATTTCTGGGAATCAGATTACAGGTTTTTCAAATGTTTAAAGGGAATAAATACATAATGCTCTCCTCAAATTTGATACTTCTTCAGAAATAAAATAATAAGACCAACGTATAAAAGAAGTAATAGAAGTTTAAAAGTTATTTATAGTTTTCTGTTTCGCTTTTGACATCTGAAGGCATTTAGAAACAGACAAAACTGTGAGATTATTAAACTATTGACAGAGTTTTTTTTCCCAAGTTGGCCAGCTAGAGAGGTCTGGTGCTAGTCCCCCCCCCCCCCCCGACCAAAACAAAAAAAAAAAAAAAAAA
>NW_007728873.1:11500-22922 GCF_000696425.1 Galeopterus variegatus | reverse complement strand
ATAATTGTCTGTTTCGCATTTGACATCTGCAGGCATTTAGAAACAGACAAAACTGTGAGATTATTAAACTATTGACAGAGTTTTTTTTCCCAAGTTGGCCAGCTAGAGAGGTCTGGTGCTAGTCCCCCCCCCCCCCCAGAGACCAAAACAACAGACAGACAAATAGATTTTGACCATAATAACAGAGGAAATATGCTATACAGCAACGAGAGATTGACAGGATCCTTGTAAGTTCAGAAGATGGGAACAGCAACACCGAGAGCAGAGCACACATCCAGCCTGTCGCACCAATCCAGCCTCTGCTCCACCTGCTCAGAATCAGGAGAAGAGAAGTTAAGCTGGAAAAGACGACAACTGTTTCCACTGCCGCCACAAACGCCAGTGATACCCACCACAACAGAGTACCTCATTCTTTTAGGGACCCAGGCTCAGCTAGAGAGTAGCTGGGAGTTAGTGTAGCTGTACAGTCTCATAGAGGAATCCCAAGGAGAGGAAGCTCCCTCTTGCCCTGAATGGCTGTGATTCATCACTGTCTTGGAGTTGAAGCCACAGCTGGAGTACGCTCTGCCCCAGAACTGGTGAGACAGACACCCTTTGTCTGGAAGCCCTAACTGCATTCTACAGCATTCACACAAGCACTTGTGAGGTCACGGTCATGGCTGCCTAGAGCCTAGAACAGGCAGAAAGACAGAAACCACAGCAACTGAACCCAAGAGGCACCCCTGTCCCCAGGCAAGTAGGTAGTTCAGCCAAGAGAAAAAGCCACCAAGGGGCAGCAGTTCTCCACATTCACACAGACCCTCCCTGCACAGCCAGTGGACCTGCTGAACCCACAGGTGCCCACACTGGCCCACAGCCAGCCCAGAATTAGCCCCATGACCTTCCCCATGACTTTCCACACGTTCACGTGGGCACCAGCAGGACCACAACCCTGGGTACTTGGAACCCAGGCCAGAGAAAGGGACCAAGACCCCAGCATCTGATCCCACTTGACACTCACACCCCTCCCTCCCAGGTGGGCAGATAGACCAGGTGGGCAGGGAAGCTGCCAGTAAACAGCTATTCCCCACATCTGCATGCAACCCGTACAACCTGTGGACCTGCTGAGCCCATGAATGCCCACACCAGCAGCCAGCACAGTGGTGGCCTCTCCTCCCCCTATAGGACTACACAGAGCCATTTGGGACTGTTGCTTCCTTGTAGGTTTGCTACAGGCTCAACAGCTGACCTATTTGCCCACTATAGACCTGCCAAGACATGTTGCACCAGTACGTACCTGCTCCCAGACCGACATTAGACTGGGCAGGGCTTTGACTCTCCATGGAAGGCCTCTACAGACATGCTGGGTGTGGATGAATCCTTTGTAGTCTTGCACCAGGCTCAACAGCTGATCAGGCAGCCACGTGCAGATCTGCCAGGTCCTGTGGCACTTGTGTACCTACTCCCAAACGAATAGCTGATTGAGTAGTCTCCACAGAACACCTCTAGAGAGCTGTGGGTCCTGCAGCATCCATGTAAGCTTGCTGCAAGCAAAACAACTGATCTAGT
This sequence comes from Galeopterus variegatus, assembly GCF_000696425.1. Lineage (NCBI taxonomy): Eukaryota > Metazoa > Chordata > Mammalia > Dermoptera > Cynocephalidae > Galeopterus > Galeopterus variegatus. The sequence goes on along the minus strand of NW_007728873.1, from coordinate 21,374 downwards.
GGCCTTCTAAGTAGCCACCAGAACCTGCTGCATCAGTGTGCACTGACTGATAGTGGATTGGACAGGGGCTTTGGCCCTCCAAAGCAGGCCTCTACAAGACTGCCTGGCCCACAAAACACAATAACCCTCTCCAGAGACACCCACCCCAACAAGAAACTGATGAAGGCTCCACAGCATAGGCCACAAAGGTACCCACGGATAACTCCAAGACTGAATACTGCTGAAGCCACATGAAGGATGCACTACCACACACACACAGATCCAAACTTAAAATGCCCAGCACAACTGTCAACATAGAACACTTCTACAAAAAAGAGTCTCCCCTTTCATATATCACTCCTAAAATTAAAAGAAATAACTATGCCACCAAATGCCCAGACTTGAATGCAGAGATAGGAGAAGCATTAAGACACAGGGAAACATGACTCCCTAAAAAGAAAACCGCCATTTTCCAATAACAGACCCCAAATAACAGGAAACAAGCGAATCACTGGAAGAGGAATCCCAAATGGCAATACTAAGGAAACTAAGCAGAATGTATAAAAATAGACATCTTAATGAAGTTATAAAAAAAAATCCAGGATATGTATGAGAAATTCAACAAAGAGATAGAAATGATAAAAAAAGAAGCAAGAAGAAATCCTGGAACTGAAGAATACATTCAACAAAATAAAAAATACAGCTGAGAGCATAAGGAGCACACTTGAACAAGCAGAAGATAGAATTTTTGAAGTAGAAGACAGGCTTTTTGAATTAACATAGTTGTGCCAAAACAAAAACAAAAAAAAAGAATTTTTAAAAATGAAGAAAAGCTATGAGATCTTTCTGATAACCTTAATGGTACAAACATCCATATTATTGGTGTACCAGAAGGAGAAGAGAAAGGAAAAGGCATTGAAAGGCTTGAATGATAGCTGAATTAAGTGAAATAATAGCTGAAAACTTCCCAAGTATTGAGAGAGAAATGGTCTTACAAATCCAAGAAACTCAAAGATCCTCAAACAGATTTAGCCCAAGAAGAAGTTCAACGAGACACATCATAGTCAAATTGTTGAAAGTCAAAGACAAAGAAAAATTCTAAAAACAGCAAGAGAAGATGTAAAATGATCTCTTAGGGAATTCCCATCACACTAACAGTAGACTTCTCAACAGAAACCCTATGGGCCAAGAAAGAGTGGGATGACATACTCAAAGTACTGCAAAGAAAACAAACAAACAAACAAACAACAACCAAAAAACTGTCAACTAAGAATATCATAACCAGCAAAGCTTTCCTTCAGTAATGATGGAAAAATAGTATCTTTCCCAGACACATCAAAACTGCAGAAATTCACCACAAAAAGTTTGGCTAGCCCTTCAAAAAATCCTCAAGAGAGACTTACATCTGAATTAAAAAAGCAATATATACTGCCATAAATACTGAGAAAGAATAAAAACTGCTAGTAGAGCAGACACACAAATGAGAAATGGAAATAAAATGTATCTTATTACTACAGAAAAACACCAAACAGCAAAGATAAACAACAAAAGAGAAAGAAAGAACAAAATAAATATAAAACAACCATAAAAAACTATTATGGCAGGAATTAGGCAATACTCCTGAGGAACAAACCTTAATTTTAATGGATTATATTCCCCACTTAAAGTATATAGATTGGCTGAATGAATTAAAAACATAAGCCCAACTATATGCTGCCTCCAAGAAACTCACTTCACCAATAAAGACACACATAGGCAAATAGTGAAGGGATAGAAATAGACATTTCACACAAATGGAAACCAATAACCAGGAGTTGCCATACTTATTTACAATAAAATAGACTTCAAACCAAGAACTACAAAAAGAGACAAAGAGGGATACACTATAATAATACATGGATCAATGCAGCAAGAAGATATAACAATCACAAATATATATGCACACAACATCAGAGAACCCAGATATATAAAGCAACTGTTATTGGATCTAAAGGGAGAGATAGACCCCAACACAATAATAGTTAGGGACCTTAACACAACACTGTCAGCTTTGGACAGATAATCCAGACAAAGAATTAACAGAGACATTTTGGATTTAAACAGCAGTGTAGATCAAATGGACTTGAAAGACACACACCGATTATTTCATCCAACAACTACAGAATACACATTTTTCTCATCAGCACACTGATCATTCTCAATGATAGACCGCATGTTAGGGCAAAATTAAGTCTCAATAAATTTTAAAAGATTGAAATCATATCAAGCAAATTTTCAGACCACATGAAATAAAATTAAAATGAACAACCAACAAAACTATGGAAAGTATACAAATACATGGAAATTCAACAACATGCTCTTGAAAGGAGGGGCAAAATTAAGTCTCAATAAATTTTAAAAGATTGAAATCATATCAAGCAAATTTTCAGACAACATGAAATAAAATTAAAATGAACAACCAACAAAACTATGGAAAGTATACAAATACATGGAAATTCAACAACATGCTCTTGAAAGGAAGAATAATTCAGAATATAAAAAATTTCTTGAAACAAATGAAAAATCCAGCAAAACTTACCAAAACCTATGGAATACTGCAAAAGCAGTACTGAGAGGGAAGTTTATTGCAATAATGACTTATGTCAAAAGAATAGAAAGACTTCATATAAACAACCTAACATTATACCACAAAAACTATAAACACAACAACAATCCTATTCCCAAATTAGTAGACAGAAAAAAAATAATTAAGATTAGAGCAAAACTAAATTGAATAGAGAAAAAAATAATAATACAAAAGATCAATGAAACAGAAAGTTGTGGGTTTTTTTGTTTTTTTTTGAGAAGATAAACAAAATAATCAAGCCATTGGCCAGGCTAACTAAAAAAAGAAAGATGATTCAAAAACAAAATCAGAAATAAAAAAAAGGAGACATTGCACCTGATACTACAGAAATACAAAAAATAATTAGAGACTATGATGAACAATTATACACCAACATATTTGAAAATCTGGGGAAATGGATAAATTTCTGGACACATACTAACTACCAAGACTAAACCAAACATAAATAGAAAACCTGAACAAACCAGGAACTAGTAATGAGACTGAAGCAGTAATTAGCAGTCTCCCAACAAGGAAAATCCCAGGATCTGATGGCTTCACTGCTGAATTCTATCAAATATTTGAAGAAGATTCAACACTGATCCTTATCAAACTATTCCAAAAAAATTAAAACAGACATTATTCTCCCAAACTCATTCTATGAGGCCAGCATTGCCTTGAAACCAAAATCAGACAAAGAAACACACACACAAAATAAAAATAAAGGCCAATATTTTGGATGAACACAAATACTGCAATCATCTACAAAATATTACCAAGCACATTACAACAGCACATAAAGAAGATTATACATCATGCTCAAGTGGGATTAATACTGGGGATGCAAAGATGGTTTAACATACACAAATCGATAAATATGACACACCACATCAACAAAAGGAAAGAGCATAAAAGTAAGATTATCTTATTAGATGCAGAAAAAGCATGTAACAAAATTCTACATCCTTTATGATAAAGACTCTCAACAAATTAGGTATAGAAGGAAACTCTCAACACAATTAAATCCACATATGACAAATCCAGTGCCAGTGTTATCCTGGATGGGGAAAACCTGAAAGATTTTTCTTTAAGAACAGAAGCAAGACAAGGATGCCTACTCTCACCTCTCCTATCAACATAGCATTAGAAGTATTAGCTAGAGAAACCAGACAAGAGAAAGAAACAAAGAGCATCCACGCTGAAAAAATAAAGTCAAATTGTCCCTGTTTGCAGATGACATGATTCTATACACAGAAAAACATAAAAATTTTATCAAAAACCTGCCAGAGTTGATAAGTGTGATCCACAAAGTTGCAGGAAACAAAACCAATATGCAAAATTCAGTAGTGTTTTTATATACCAACGACAAACAAGCAAAAAATAAAATCAAGAAAGCAAGCCCATTTATAATAGCTACCAAAAGAATAAAATATCAACAATTAAATTTATCCAAGGAGGTGGAAGATCTCCACAATGAGAAACGCTGGTAAAAGAAATTACAGAAGACACCAAAAGATTGAAAGAAATTCCATGTTCATAGATTGGAAGAATTAGCATTGGGAAAGTGTATCCAAACAATCTACAAGTTCAAAGTAGTCCCCATCAAAATACAAATGACATTCTTCACACACGAAAAATGAAGAAAAAAGAAGTCCTAAAATTTATATGGAACAACAATAGACCCTATATACCCAAAGCAATCTTGAGCAATAAAAGAATAAACCTGGAGGTATTGCACTACTTGACTTCAAATTGTGCTACAAAGCTACAGTAACCAAAACAGTATGGTACTGGCATAAATACAGACACTCAGACCAATGGAACAGAATAGAGAACCCAGAAAACAACCCATGTACTTACAGCCAACTGATCTTTGACAAAGACACCAAGAATGTACATTGGGTAAAGGACAACATCTTCAAAATGGTGCTGGGAAAACTGGATATCTGTGTGTAGAAAATGAAACTAGACCCATACATCTTGCCATATACCAAAATCAACTCAAAATGGATTAAACTACTTGAACATTAGACCTGAAACTATGAAACTCCTAGAAGAAAACACAAGGGAAACACTTCATGATGTAGTACTGGACAAAGACTTTATGAAAAAGACCTCAAAAGCACAGGCCTCAAAAGAAAAAATAAACAAATGGGATTATATCAAACTAAAAAATTTCTTCACAGAAAAGGAAATAATCAACAGAGTGAAAAGATGACCTACAGAATGGTAGAAAATACTTGCAAACTGAGGAGCCAAGGTCTGCCCCCTCTTCTTGGAAGCAGGCAATGAACAGAGCAAACCAGGGGGCCTAGGCAGGATCCAATGATAGCTCCCTCCACCAAGATGCAGGCAAGAAACAGAGCATGCCTTGGGTCCTAGGCAGAGCCAAGGGAAGTATCCACCACCCTAAGCAGGCAAGCAGATTGTTGTAATAACTACTTCTGTGCAGTTGGTCACTTACATTCACCTCCACAAAAGTGGCTGCTGCAGAATTAGCTCAATGCCACAGCAGTAGCCAAAGCCACATTGCAGTTGGCCCACCAGACATTCTACTTCATTGACTCCAGGAGAGTTGCCAGAGGAAACTAAAAAAGAATAGTACCTCTCTCTCCTCAAAAGCCATTCCAGAGTAATAGAAGAAGCAACTGTTTTACCAGATGACCAGACTCAATGCAGAGATACTAGAAATATGAAAACATAAGAAAATTTGACACCACCAAAAGAATACAGTAATTTTCAAATACCAGACTGTATACAGTGGGAAACCCTTGAAATTACCAAAAAGGAATTCTGAGCAACAATCTTAAGAAAACTCACTGATGTATGAGAAGACTCAGTTAGACAACATAATGAAACAAGAAAAAAAAATAAATAAATCCTGGATATGAAAGAAGAAATTTGCAAAGAGATTAATACCTCAAAAAAGAATGTAGCAGAATTTATAGAACTGAAAAGTTTCACTCCACAAAATAGAAAATACAACCAAGAACTTATGCAGCAGGCCTGAACAAACAGAACAAACAATTTCTGATCTCAACAATAGTCTTGTACAAATAACCCAGGCAGACAATAAATAAATAGATAGATAGATAGATAGATAGATAGATAGATAGATAGATAGATAAATAAATGAAAAAGAAAAAGTAATTTTAAAAAATAAAGAAAATCTGAGGGAGCTAGGAGACAACCTCAAGTGTACAAACATTTGAAGCATGGATGTTCCAAAAGGGGAGGAGAAAGGAAAGGGCATTGACAAACTATTTGACAAAATAATAATGGAAAATTTCCCAGGTATAGTGAAAGACATGGACCTTTAGTTCCAGGAAGCTTAAAGATCCCCAAATATATTCAGTCCAAAAAGATCCTCTCCAAGACACATTATAGACAAATTGGCAAAGTTCAAGAAAGAGAGAATGTTTTTAAAAAGCAAAAGAAAAACTTCATCACCTATAAGGGTGCCCTTACCAGATTAATAGCAGGCTTCTCAACAGAAACTCTACAGGCCTGAAGACAATGGAATGATATATAAAATACTAAAAGAAAAATACTGCCAGCCAAGACTACTATATCCAGGAAGGATATACTTCAGAAATGAGGGGGAAATAGTGTATTATCCAGACAAATGAACAGTGTGAGATTTCACTACCACACAATCAGCCCTACAAGGAAGTCCTGCATCTGGAATCCAATATATTACAATCAGTACCATGAATACACAAGAAAGAACAAAACCCACTGGTAGAACAAAAATGCAAACAAGAAAGAGAAACTAATTCTTAACCATGAATACACAAGAAAGAACAAAACCCACTGGTAGAACAAAAATGCAAACAAGAAAGAGAAACTAATTCTTACCATCACAACAAACAATAATGATAATGTAATAATGCCTCTGCTTTATTTCTGATTTTAGTAATTTCAGTGTTCTCTCTTTTTTCTTGGTCAGTCTAGATTAAGGTTTAAAAATTTTGTTGGTCTTTTTAAAGAATTGACTTTTGATTTTGTTAATCTTTCCTATTGTTTTTACCTCCCTATTTTTATATTTCTATTGTAATCTGTTATTTCCTATTTATATTTGCTTTTGGTATAGTTTACTCTTCTTTTTATTATTTTCTTAAAGTAGAAGTCTACATAACTGACTTGAGATTTTTATGATTTTTAATATAGATATTTACAAGTATAAATTTTCCTCTAAGCATTACATGAGCCCTGTGTCTTATCAATTTTGATATGTTGGGCTTTGAATTTATCACAAAGCACCCTCTAATTTCCCTGTGAATTTTCTTCTTATCCATTGTTCACTTAGGAGAAAATGTTGTTTAATTTCCACATATTTGTGAATTTTCTAAATTTCCTTCTGTTATTGTGGTCAGAGAAAATATTTTCTGCAATCTCAGTCTTCTTAAATGTATTGACTTGTTTAAGGCATAAAAAAAAAAGGAAGGGAAAAAAATTGCAAACTGTACATCATACACGGGATTAATATCCAGAATGTTCAAGGAATTCACACAACTTAACCAATAGAAATCCAATAATTTGCTTAAAATTGGGCAAATGAACTGAATAGACATTTCTGAAAGGAGACATACAAATGTTCAACAAGTGTATGAAAAAGTGTTCAAATTCACTAATCATCAGGGAAATGCCAATGAAAATGACATTGAGGTATCATCTCACCCCTGTTAGACTGGCTATTATCAAAAAGACAGAGAATATCAAATGCTGGCAGGGATGTGTAAAAAGGGGAACCCTTATACACTGTTGATGGTACTGTAAATTAGGACAGCCATTATGGAAAAGAGTATGGCGCTTTCTCAAACAACTACCTATAGAACTCCCATATGATCTAGCAAGCCCACTACTGGGTATATGGAGAGGGTTAGAAATCTTGATTCTCACTTGATTTTTAGAATGGGGTTTTTAGGTAATGCATGTGTGAGGCAACAGTCTCTGGTCAGGGGGCCAAAGCCCACAGTAAACATGGCAACAGCCCATTTAATCAATTCTGATTATATAAATGTTGATTCTCATTTGATTTTTAGAACAGGGTCTTTAGGTAAATGCATGTACGGGGCAACAGTCCTTGGTTAGGTGACAATGGTCTACAGATAGCATGGCAACAGCCCATCTAATCCACTCTAATCACCGTTCAAGTGTGGAATTGTAAATTTTAATGATTTTAGAGCTAATAAGTGATTGTCATACCGATCCTGTTAAGATATTTTAAGAATTGCTGAAGGGAAAGATGTAAAAAAATGTTTGCAAGGGGCAAGCTGTCTGTTGGTAAAAACTTTAGAGACAATTGTACTTAGATTTAATCATAAGAATGTAACTTTGCTTAAATCATTTGAGGAGAGGTTATATTTTAGATAATGATCGCAGTTTGACCAACTTAGCTTTTCACAAATTGTACTTTGGAATGTCACATTGTTAATTTTAATGATCTTACTAGTTTCCATTGTTCAAGGTATACTTAGCCACAGATAACTTTTGTCACACTGCTCATGTCTTTGGGTCCTTTTGAAATGATTGAATCAACTGATTTTTCTTGTGAAACTTCCTTGTCTTGACAATAAAAAACAGAAACTAACATTGAATCGGGGTCGTACCCAGTTTTTTCCTTCTAACAGAGGAGTTGCTGAGGTACAGACCCTTTGGGATTCTCATCCCATTCATGGTGCTTTGACTAATCCTTTTTTTCGTCTCCATTACACAGTGCAAAGTGTAACAAGTATATACTCAAAGGAATGGGAAATCGTCCTGTCAAAGGGATACCTGAACTCCCATGTTTTTTGCAGCTCTATTTACAACAGCCAAAGTATGGAACCAACTAAATGTCCATTGATAGATGACTAGATAATGAAACATGGTATATATACTCAATGAAATACTACTCAGCCATAAAAAAGAATGAAATTCTGCCATTCACAGCTACATGGATGAGCTTGGGGAAAATTATGTTAAGTCAAACAAGCCAAGCACAGAAAAAGAAATACTGCATGTCCTCACTCATAAGTTTGAGTGAAAGAAATGAAGGAAGGAAAATCACAATAATGTATTGAACTTTCAGAAGGAAAGAACAAAACTAGCAGTTACTGAAGGTGGGAGGTGTGGAGAGTTGGCTAGAAATTGGTTAATGGACACAAGGAGTGATTACATTTTGTAATGATGAACATGCTAGTTATTATGATTTGCTCATTACACATTGTACACTGATATTAATATTCAACTCCACCATGCAAATATGTATAATCAATTAATTTTCGATAAAACTAAACTATTGATCATTTATTTATCATTTAGTGATCGATTTTACAAAATACATAGCTAGTTATGCATTCTAGTGTTATGTAACTAGCATTTTTTTTTTCTCTTACAGGTAAATGCAACATTTATATTTCTTATTTTGGTAATAAGAAAATTCTTAGGAAATGACCCTCACAAAAAATGATTTTTTAAGTTTGTCCTAAAAATAGTGACTAACAATGCTTGAGATTCATTAACTTGATTACTATGGAAGCATTTATACTTACTCTGAGGGAATAATGCCAAATTTTATATTTTCAATCCCCTGACACTCTTGTTATCTATCTATTGCTTTCTTTCTCTTTCTCTTTCTGGTTTAAATATACAGCCATAAACATGCACACAAACATGGACACACACACGTCCATACCATATTAAACATTTTGGCCACCAAACAGGAGATTTTTCTCTTTCCCATTCTATATATTAAGATACTAAGTAATCTACCACAGAAAGGTTAATGAGCACCTAGATGAGATGGAACCCAAGGGTTTTGATGTTCATTTGGTGATTTTAAATACAGACTTGGCTTCCTGCTGTATCTGTATCTGTGGAAAATATCTCAGACTGTAGAGAAACATGGTGAAACCACAGGTGCAATAAAGGTCATGGTGTTTGGATGATAAATTTGCTCCCCTAACTATCCATATTTTTTATAGGTAGAATTTGTTGTTGTTTAAGAATTAAGAAAAATGCTTCCAGTTTGGTGTCGGGAAATATAACCCTGTGGCTTCTTTTTTCCTACTCTACTTAAAGACTACAGTTTAGGTACTCAATCAGTAATTTCCAATTTACATTATTAAAATAAAATTAGAATGTGTCAAAGGTTTTGAAAAAATATCATATTATTGCTATTGTATTAAATATATGGTCTCAGGGATTTCTTGGCTATATTACTATAATACAATATCTTTTGAGTTTTTAATTTCATGCCTCATTCTCAACCTCCACTAACGCCCTCATATCTAATATTTAAAATGG
>NW_007728873.1:8428-10801 GCF_000696425.1 Galeopterus variegatus | reverse complement strand
TTTTATAGGTAGAATTTGTTGTTGTTTAAGAATTAAGAAAAATGCTTCCAGTTTGGTGTCGGGAAATATAACCCTGTGGCTTCTTTTTTCCTACTCTACTTAAAGACTACAGTTTAGGTACTCAATCAGTAATTTCCAATTTACATTATTAAAATAAAATTAGAATGTGTCAAAGGTTTTGAAAAAATATCATATTATTGCTATTGTATTAAATATATGGTCTCAGGGATTTCTTGGCTATATTACTATAATACAATATCTTTTGAGTTTTTAATTTCATGCCTCATTCTCAACCTCCACTAACGCCCTCATATCTAATATTTAAAATGGAGATAAAGAAAAGCACAGAAGAGTAAATTGGTAATAACTGTCAGTAGGTTCTTCCTTCTTTCAAAAATTTCAAAACACAGATAGCTTGACAGAGTGTGTAGCTGGAGAAGAAACAGAGTAACAAGGATTCAGTGGCCCTCATTGCACATGGGTTCCATTCACTCAACGATCGGAATCATTGCACATGTCAGGCTCTGTGGGAGCCACTAAGACAGAAAGATGGGCATTAGTGTGCCAAACTCTAGAATCCTAACTATGATGGAAACCACATGCTGTCCAAATGCCAAAGTTTTTTTTTAAAGGAAAAATGAATAAGAGAAAAGAAACAAATTGATTCCCATCCTTACATATATATAAGCAGCTCCAGCTCCAGCAGACTATAAATAACCTCTTATCTTAAAAGGTCCACAGCACTTCTCTTTGTCACACATTTAGTACCCACCTACACTGATTTGCACTATTTGTTCCTGTGGGTATTTCTTTATAACTTTTTTAACTAGTTCTTAAAATCCTATTACACAAAATTAGGATTTTTGTAATGTTTTGATTCTCGCCTCCCTCTAAGCCATTGATCAGCCTCTTGTATAAGTGGTGCTAAATTAATATTCATTTAATTATCTTTCATGGAATCAAATATAGTCTGATGCAAGCAATGGAAGCTCAGAAAATATATCTGATANCTTTCATGGAATCAAATATAGTCTGATGCAAGCAATGGAAGCTCAGAAAATATATCTGATATATTCCTGAGTATAATTTAAAAATATAACTGATAATCAGGCAAAAGTATTTTGGAGTCTATGTTATTGTGCAAAAACGCCCCAAAATAAAATTAGGAGTATACAAATTGATTCAAGGGACATAACTATATAAATAGAAATATGGGTTTAAAAACTACTGTATCTCTTGCCTGGCTTTCCATAGGTCTGCAGGAGGAGATATGCCTCCAGGCATCTCCAATGTGGTCCTGCCTATGATGGACCTCACCTGTGCTGGCCTTTAGTCAACCTGAGTGGCAGTACTCACCTAGCTTGCACACTGCTGTTAAATGCAAGCATTGGAAAATTCCTGGACCCTGAAGATTAGTGTGACACCAAATCCTAGAGATAGATAATATAGGTAACAAGATAGATAGAGATAGATAAAGTGATAAATAAGATAATAAGAGATTTTCTTAGTAATTTTCCCTGGGGGGGGAAAATTGTTTACATGTGTTTAACTTTTTTAATGAGCTTCATCTGAGTTCTTCACACTTAAGATGACAATTTCCTTCCTAATAAGGCTTTAGGAAAGAACTGATTTTCCAAACTTGGAAGTTAAATGGGAAAGATATAAGTCATTGAGTAGAAAACAGTTAACTGACTTAAATATTTGGGGTAATGGTGAAAAATAAACAAAGAAAAATTGTATTAAATATACTATTGCTCAACTATTGCTCCAGGGTTAGTTCTCAAGTTAAAGAGCTCCATATTCGCCTCTGTCCTTACCATTAAATTATGATTTTTGACCTTTAAAAACAAATTGTGGTGTTTTTTTTTTTTTNGGAAAAAACCACAGAAGCAAGAACAAACATGGGAATTGAAACAAACCTGTCTTACAACATTGAGGAGATAGGAGAGCTGTCTCTGATAAAATGTTAAACGGCACTTAACAATCCCAAACAAAAATAATCAGTGGAAGAGGCCAAATTTCCAGTCCAGGGAAAAAGGGAAAGATGTGGGTAAACATTTTACTTGCCTTATTTCACTTTGTCCTTGAGATAATAGCTATATCTCCTATCAGTATTCTGTGCTCCTGTTTGTTCATTCTTTAAAAAGTGCTAGGCAAGGTCAGTGACTTACAACTGCAGAGCACATGTCAGGACCAAAGGAACAATCTAACATGTGCATTTTGAAATAACATTCGATAACGTGGCACATACCTCATCCTTCTATACTTTCACTTTTTGGAAACAGTTATATCTAAAACCAATTACAGATAGTTATCAACAATGACACAGAACGCATACTTTCCGAGAAAATAAATTTTACTATTTTCAGTTTT
>NW_007728873.1:5381-7439 GCF_000696425.1 Galeopterus variegatus | reverse complement strand
ACTGGCCAAATATAGTACATAGAAAATAATTGTTTGCTAATGGAATATTATCTCACAGAAAATTAAAATTTCTGTACTATAAAAATTCATGCTACAGAGATATAAAATAATGAAGAGGTTAAATGACAGATATCCATCTGTCTTTTATTCAAATACCCTTTCAAACACAAAAAATATTAAGTTATGCATATATTCTTCAAATTTTCTATTCCTTTTCTTTATCAGCACTCATTAAGAAAGGAGTTATGGGGAATATCCTCATAGTTAGATAATTTGAAGCTGAGCCACTGGAGAATGGTAATTTGGACATTTTCTGTCTTTGATGGAGCTTAGTGCACTGTTAAATTTCTCCCTTCATATGTAAGAGCAGATGATCTCATTTCTTTAAATGACAAATGGGTTCTGTGCAGTATAGCTCATTCGTAGTGAACTTTACAAATGACTCATACCATATATGACTTGTGTAATTACATTTACATTTGCTTGTCATATTTACTCCAAAATGTCACTGAGTACTTTTTAAAGTAGCTCTGTGTGGCACACCAAAGATGAGAAAACTGTAGCTATTCATTTCAGATTGATTCCAACCCTGATTAGGTTCATAAGAGAAATAAATGAAATTGATTTGCTAGGGTTAACTGGAGTATTTCACTAGGGATTTTTTCATTTCTCTCTCTCTCCTCTTCTTGAAGAATCACTGCCACAAAGTCACACTGAAAACTAATTACCATCTTGGAAAGATGTGGCATTTTACTTGGAAAGGTCACATGGCAAAGTGAAAAGAACACTGAACTTATAATTAGAAGTCCAAGGTTCAAAGCCGGTTCTTCTCTTGTCTAGCACCTCTTCAGTCCTGCTCACTTTTAATCAGCAATGTGACCATGGGCAAAGCAGGTAGGTTTCAGTTTCCTCACAATCTTTTTTCTTTTTAAACAGTTCTTGTAGTGACCAAAAAAGATTACACCTGTGACACATTTCATAAAATTTTAAATTTATACAGAAATAAATTTTAAAAACAATTATTAAGTTAAAAACAGCTTTTTTTTACATGTCTTATGACAGCTGGAAGGAGTTTAAAAATTCACCATACAAATGTCTGTGCATGCTTGATTGACACTTCTGAAATATGCTTTTCAGTCTTCAAGCATTTTATAGGAATAGATAAGAGACTGAGTTTGCCAGGAAATAATGGTGGTAGAGTGCTAAATGTCACTTGAAATTTTTTTTCCCCAAACTGATATTCCCCAAAAAGGCATATGGGAAGAATTGGCAAGAAGAAATAAAAGTCAAAAATCTAAATTTTAGGGCACACCAAAGAGAAGCCAAGGGGACATTTATCCCAATAGAACTGAAGAGGAAGGACTCTAACATGTATGGGAGATATAGATACCCCATGAATAACATCTTACTTCACCAGTTTGCAGAGGTCAAGTTAGAAAATAGTGTTTGGCATGGGGACCCACCACTTTCTGGCTCATTATCATTTGGTAGTTATTAGGTTTTTCCTCTCATGACCACCCTTGTAAGCGTGATAGTTTAGTACCAACCAGTACACCCCACTGCTCTTGGTTGAGTAACGTGTAGTATGACCTTTGTAAGTTGGCTCAAAGCAACAAAATTTTACTTGTCTAAGCAATTCAGTGTGATTATAATAGGCAATGAGGACTGTAAACTAAGAAACCAAACAGAGCATGATGCATGGTTTTGGAGATCGTTGCTGGCTGAAATAGCCAGTTTCACCCATTACCAAATTCTAAGAAGCCTAGATTAGAAGAAACTATAAACATTTAATGTTCAACAAACAAACCGTTGCTTTTATACTATTCATACAGTCATCCAATTCACTGTATTTCAAAAAAGTTTCTTTCATCTTTGGACAACTCCAGTTATTATACTGCAAAACTATTTCCATGACCTTATTAAATATTGGTCATGGGTCAGCAAAAGCAAACTTTTTCTTTACCATGATGATTTTATCTCATAATATTATTCTAGACTTTTTTTCCTGTTGGACACAAGCTAAACATTATTTTTTCAACTAAGTTTATGGGTATTACT
>NW_007728873.1:2489-4879 GCF_000696425.1 Galeopterus variegatus | reverse complement strand
TTTTTTTCCTGTTGGACACAAGCTAAACATTATTTTTTCAACTAAGTTTATGGGTATTACTATTTTTGCATAATTTTAGCTATTTTAGCTATCTCCTAAAAATGTGTTCCAATTTGTCTATATTTTTTCCAGTGTGACACTCAATAAAGCATATAATAATCCAATTTTTGTCTAATCTATAATACTATGGGACAACATATTCTCTTGTTCTGTAAAATCATTTATTTAGCAGATATTGCATTAGCTTTTAGTCTGTTCTCATGATATGGCTGATTAATATAAAGTCTATTAGAAACCCTGAGTCTACTTTTAAACTTTTATTGTGGAAAATTTTAAATATATACAAATGTAGACTAATATAACCCCCCCCCCCATCACCCATCATTCAGCTTCAAAAATTTTCAGTTTAAAGACAATTATAGGTCTTATAAGCCACGAAGTTTGTTGAATATTATCTATAAGGTAATGAAGAGAGATATAAGATGTTAATCAAGACATATTAAACTAATAATTGAACTCACAAGCTCATGTGAGTAGTTATGAGAGAAAAAAAAAAACAATGCATGCCTTAGGATTTCACTGTTGCTATAATATAGAGAATAAAGTATAAGGAGTATAGCAGATAGAATAACACTCCCCTATCAAAGATGTTCATATCCTAATCTCCAGAACCTGTGACTATGCTAGGTTACATGTCAAAGAAGAACTAAGTTTGCAGATGAAATTAAAGTTGTTAATTAGCTGAACTTAAATAGGAAAATCATCCTGGATTATTTGGGTGAACCCAAAACAATAATCACAAATATGGGTGATGGAAACAGAAGAAGAGAGTAAGAGGAAGATGGAAGTATGAAAGAAAGGCACAGATAAATAAAATATGGCTGGCTTTGGAAATGGAATGGGGCCATGAGCCAAGGAATGTAGGCAGCATCTAGAAGCTGGAAAAGGCAGCAAAACAGATTTTCTACTAGGGCCTACAGAGGGAATATGGACTTACTCAGACTTTTATTTTTAGCTTAGAGAGATCTGTGTTAAACTTCAAGCCTACAGAACTATAAGATAGTAAATTTGTGTTGTTTTAGGCCATTAAATTTGTGGGACTTTCTTACAGTAGTGATGGAGAACTAATGCAAAGGAGCTAATGCTAATGTGAATTATATTGTCCAAAATATTTTCTATTATTTCAGATAAAGTGCCTAAAGGTACAGAAGTCATCAAGTGGTGTATAGTATAGTGGTTAAGGAGGTAATTTTGAAGTTAAACTTACTGGGTTCAGATTGTTGCTCTGCCAGGTGCTATCCACAGGACTTTGTATAGGGTACTTGATCTCTCTTTGACTCAGTTTTTCAACTTGAATAATGGGTAAAATATTTCTTAGATTATGAGAATTAAGAATGTTAGAGCATACATGTAAAGCACATAGTAGTGTCTTGCATATACAGAGCTATAAATAAATAATCATCATTTTAATATTATAAAATTATAAAATTATTATTACCATAATTTTTCCTCAAGCAGAAATTGTACCTAAATCCAGCTCATTTTAATTATTTTGTCAACAAGGACAACATCAGAAGGCTTGTCAGATGCCTGGCTGAAATCCAGACCCTGTCTGTAGTGTCTCTAATATGCCCTGATCTATTAAGCTACTAACCCTATTAAAAAAAGAAATTGAATTAGTCTGACATGACTTAGTCTTTGTGAACCCATACTGAAGCTGACCCGTGTCTGTTTCTTCTTTCAGGTACTCACTAATAAGTTCGCTCATAATTGGTTCATGAATTTCATCTGAAATCAATGTTAATCTCATTTGGCTAATGTTTGCCCAATGCTTCTCTATTCTCTATGTTGTTTTATTCTAGAAACTCAAACTTAGTGCTTCTTGAGATATGAAGTGTTGTGAATGTCTACAACAAAGTCACAGTCTAGCAAAGGTCATTCTTAGGGCTCCAGAACCTGGTATTATTCATTATTTCTGGAGATCTTAACAGTGTTTCCAGAGTT
Organism: Galeopterus variegatus; assembly: GCF_000696425.1. Lineage (NCBI taxonomy): Eukaryota > Metazoa > Chordata > Mammalia > Dermoptera > Cynocephalidae > Galeopterus > Galeopterus variegatus. The sequence continues at coordinate 2,875 of NW_007728873.1, read as the reverse complement.
TATACTTTCTAGATTTGTTTCTTAGATTTCTTTCTTAATCTGGAAGTAAACACTACATTTGGAAAACACTGCTGTCCTCTCTTGCTTGTCGTCTCCAAACATTCACTAAAGAACAATGAGCTACCGTGTCTTAAATTGTAACTTATTTTTTAGACAGATGATAAAAGTAGATTTAAAAATTGATAGGAGTGAAAAAAATAAATTTTACATATCAACTTCTCATTTGGCTCAGATTTTATGGTAATAGAAAGGACAGATGTGATTTCTGCTTTAAATAATAGGTCTGTCAATTTGCAAATGTTCTCGACTGATAAATTCTCAGTAGAAAAAAAATAGGCACAGCAGAAATGACATATATTATATACGAATACCTTCAGCTTTTCAAA
>NW_007728873.1:0-2091 GCF_000696425.1 Galeopterus variegatus | reverse complement strand
CTATGTCATTTCTCTGTCTTTTGTCATTCTACACAAAATAATTTAAAATGTCATGCAGGTGGCAAATATCAAAGAAATTTTATTTACCTTTTTTTTTTTAATAGAGCAACTTATACCTGTGTTGTCTCCCACATATCTAGAAAGTGTCTATAGAACCCTTAAATGGCTTCTGAAATTCTATTATTGTTTTCCTTTCTTTGCCCAACAAGTAAAGCTCATTCTTAGTTGGGAGTTAATAGATAACAGATACTTATAGCCTGAGCCTTCCCTTGGGACGTGTTTCACATGGGAAGGCCATTACCTATGATCTAGGATATACACAGTAGTCTGTTAGCAATAATTCTCATACGGTACTTACTCATTGTCCCCCAAAATAATATCCTGCTAATATTGGTTCAAGTTAGATGATAAACACATACTAGAAGTCCAAATTTATCTAAACTGGTGGGTAATTACAATTTACTTTATATCTAAAATATTTTGCTTTTTCAATCTAATGTCTTTCCCTTAAGCATATAAAGTAGTAAAAAAAAAATGACAAGATTTAAAATTCCATTGGAGAAGTGACATATTTACTCTTACTAAATGTCTGTAAGTCACTGAAAAGATGATTAAATACACAGTAAGCATTAAATACATTTTTGAATAATCCCCATATTTCCAAGTAAGATCGTCTCTGATGTGGTTCCTCTATTCTGCAGGTATTAAGTAATGTTTTTCAAAACATTACTAGAAGTTAACGTTGGAGTTAAGAATGTAATTTACGTCTTCTAAATTCCTCTGTGTTCTTTCCACCTTAACATTAGGTGCTTGCTTCCATGATTTCACAGTAATGAGAAAGAGGTGAATTTTAAGGAAACTAGAAAATAAATCAAAGGAAACTGGATGTTGATAATCTCAACAGTCCTTGAAGTCTGCTTATCTACCACTAAACAGGCAATTCACTCAGAAGCTGGGGAAATCTTAATACACTCATCAAAGCCCTCTTTACAATTACAGAGTTATTAAAGAAAGTGTCCGACAGTGAGAGGTGAATCTTAAGTAGTTTAAAGATTGCATTTAGATGATGAAGATAAGAACAATAATACTTAATGCTAAGATAGAGCCTTTATTCCTGGAGACTCAGAATATTTAACTAAAGGTCAAATGACATAAACCGCTGATACCTGCAAAACTGGCCTGGAAAACTTTATTTTAATAACATTTCATGGGTTCTTTCTTGCCCTTTTTTTTTTTTTTTTTTTTTTTTCAGTAGGNCTATGTCATTTCTCTGTCTTTTGTCATTCTACACAAAATAATTTAAAATGTCATGCAGGTGCAAAATATCAAAGAAATTTTATTTACCTGTTTTTTGTTTTTGTTTTTAGTAGAGCAACTTATACCTGTGTTGTCTCCCACATATCTAGAAAATGTCTATAGAACCCTTAAATGGCTTCTGAAATTCTATTATTGTTTTCCTTTCTTTGCCCAACAAGTAAAGCTCATTCTTAGTTGGGAGTTAATAGATAACAGATACTTATAGCCTGAGCCTTCCCTTGGGACGTGTTTCACATGGGAAGGCCATTACCTATGATCTAGGATATACACAGTAGTCTGTTAGCAATAATTCTCATACGGTACTTACTCATTGTCCCCCAAAATAATATTCTGCTAATATTGGTTCAAGTTAGATGATAAACACATACTAGAAGTCCAAATTTATCTAAACTGGTGGGTAATTACAATTTATTTTATATCTAAAATATTTTGCTTTTTCAATCTAATGTCTTTCCCTTAAGCATATAAAGTAGTAAAAAAAAATGACAAGATTTAAAATTCCATTGGAGAAGTGACATATTTACTCTTAATAAATGTCTGTAAGTCACTGAAAAGATGATTAAATACACAGTAAGTATTAAATACATTTTTGAATAATCCCAATATTTCCAAGTCAGATGGTCTCTGATGTGGTTGCTCTATTCTGCAGCTATTAAGTAATGTTTCTCAAAACATTACTAGAAGTTAATGATGGAGTTAAGAATGTAATTTATGTCTTCTAAATTCCTCTGTGTTCTTTCCACCTTAACATTAGGTGCTTGCTTCCATGATTTC
>NW_007728872.1:235080-273745 GCF_000696425.1 Galeopterus variegatus | reverse complement strand
CCTCACTAAGCCGGCCGTCTCCGCCCCCACCCGATAAAATGGAGGCAGCTCTGTTGTGGGTACCTAGCCTGGTGTGGTAGGCGGGAGGCAGGCGGGCGGGGAGCAGTCGGGCTTCGCCCCGCAAGTGGGGCTGGGCTGGGGGTGACTCACAGAGCTCGCAGAGTTGGCCTGGTCCGGTGCGTTCCACTCTGTTTCTGTGCCGTCTCTGCTGGCTTACTTGGCCTTTGTTGTCTGGGCTGCTCACTCGTAACCGCAGCAGGGCTTGGGCGCTCTCAGGAGTCTTCTTTTGTGTTGGCCCTAAAACCTCGAACCTGTTGTTGCTTGTTTGTCGTTATAGGATCATTGTTCTATAAAAATTTTAAGATAGTTTTTTCATTTCTATGAAGAATGTCATTGGTATTTTGATAGAGATTGCATTCAATGTATTGATTGCTTTGGGAAATATGGACATTTTAATGATGTTAATTCTTCTGATCCATGAACATGGATATCTATCTTTCTGTTTATTTGTGTCCTCTTCAGTTTTTTTGGCAATGTTTTATAGTTTTCATTGCAGAGGTCTTTCACCTCTTTAGTTAAATTTACTCATAGGTATTCCATTTTTTGGATCTATTGTGAATGGGGTTACTTTCCTGATTTCTTCTTCAGCTATATCGCCATTGGTGTATGGGAAGGCTATTGATTTTTGTGCGTTGATTCTGTATCCTGCCACTATATTGAATTCATTTGTTAGTTCTAGTAATTTTTGGTGAAGTCTTTAGGGTTTTCTATGTATATGATCATGTCATCTGCAAATAGGGATTTTTTGACTTCTTTTTTTTTTTCCAGCCTGAATGCCCCCTATTGCTTTCTCTTGCCTTGTTGTGCTGGCTACAACTTCCAGTACTATGTTGAATAAGAGTGGGGAAAGTGGGCATCCTTGTCTTGTTTCAGATCTCAGAGGAAAATTTTGTTCATTCAGTATGATATTGGCTATGAGTTTGTCATATATGGCCTTTATTGTGTTGAGATACATTTCTTCTATACCTAATTAGTTGAATGTTTTTTATTATGAAGTGGCATTGGAGTTTATCAAATGCTTTTCTGCATCTATTGAAATGATCATGTATATTTTTCCCTTTATTCTGTTGATATGATGTATCACATTTATAGATTTGCGTATGTTGAACCATCCTTGCATCCCTGGGATGAATTCCACTTGATCATGGTATATGATCTATTTAATGTGTTGTTGGATTCAGTTTGCTAGGATTTTGTTGAGGATCTTTGCATCTGTGTTCATTAGGGATATTGGCCTATAGTTTTCTTTTTTTATTTTGTCTTTTCCTGTTTTGGTATGAGGGTAATGCTGGCCTTGTGGAATGAGTTTGGAAGTATTCCCTCCTCTTTAATTTTTTGAGAGAGTTTGAGAAGAATTGGTATTAGTTCTTCTTCAAATTTTGGTAGAATTTGGCAGTGAAGCCATTTGGTCTGGGGTTTTCTTTGTTGGGAGACTTTTTATTGCTGCTTCAATATCAGACTCATTATCAGTCTGTTTATGTCTTCTAGTTCTTCATGATTCAACATTGGTAAGTTGAATGTGACCAAGAATTTATCAATTTCTTCTGTCTTTTCCAGTTTGTTTACATATAGTTGTTCGTGGTAGTCTCTTATGATACTTTGTGTCTTTGTGGTATCTGTTGTAATGCCTCCTTTTTCATTTCCGATTTTATTTATTTGAATCTTCTCTCCTTTTTTCTTTGCTAGTCTAGCCAAGGGTTTATTGATGTTTTTTAAAAACCAGATCTTTGTTTCATCAATCTTTTGTGTGTGTGTGTGTATATATACATATATATATATATATATATATATATATATATATATATATTTTAAGTCTCTAATTCATTTATTTCTGCTCTGATCTTTGTTATTTCTCTCCTACTGATTTGAGGTTTGGTTTGTTCTTGTTTCTCTAGTTCCTGGAGGTGTAATGTTACATTATTTGAAGTCTTTCTTCTTTTTGATGTAGGCATTTATTGCTATAAACTTTCCTCTTAGAACTGCTTTTGCTGTGTCCCCTAGGCTCTGATACATTGTTTTCATTTTCATATGTCTCCAGGAATTTTTTAATTTCCTTTTTGATTTTTTTCCCTTGACCCATTCCTTGTTTAGGAGCACGTTGTTTAATTTCCATGTATTTGTACAGTTTTTAGTGTCCCTTTTGCTGTTGATTTCTAGTTTTATTCCATTGTAGTTGGACAAGGTAGTTGATATGATTTCAATTTTTAAAAATTTTTTGAAACTTGTTTTGTATCCTAAAATATGATCTGTTCTAGAAAATGTACCATGTGCCTCTGAGAAGAATGTGTAATCTGCAGCTGTTTGGATACATGTTCTATATGTGTCTTTCAGTTCCAAACGGCCTAGAATAGAGATTAATTATGATGATTCCTGGTTAATTTTCTGACTAGATGATGATCTGTCCTTTGATGTAAGTGGAGTCCCCAACTATTATTGTGTTGGAGTCTATCTCTCCCATTAGGTCTAATAGTAATGGCTTTTTATTACTGGGTCCTCTGGAATTTTATATCCTTTTGTTGAATCCTTTTATCATTATATAATGACCTTTCTTATCTTTTTTTTAAACTTTCCTTGGCTTGAAGTCTACTTTGTCTGCTATAAGTATAGCTACTCCCACTCTTTTTGGTTTCCATTTGTATGAAATATGTTTTTCCATCCTTTCGCTTTCAGTCAGTGTGTGTATTTATAGGTGAAGTGAGTTATTTGTAGGCAGAATGTTGTTGGTTCCTGTTTTATAATCCACTCAGCCACTCTGTGTCTTTTTAATTGGATCATTTAATCAATTTACAATTAGGGCTATTATTGGTATATAGGGACTTGTTATTGCCATTTATATATTTATTTATTTATTTTTCTGGTTGTGTGGTAGATCCGTTTTTTTTTTTTTTTTTTTTTTTTTTTTTACTGGTCTTACTGTCTTCCTTTGTGGTTGAGTCATTTTCCTCTAGCAGTATATTTTGATTTCTTACTATTTGTGTTTTATATGTCTCATTAGTTTTTGTATTACAGCTACCATGAGGCTTACAAAAAACATGTATAATAATAACAGATTATTTTAGACTAGTAACAACTTAGCTCTGATATCTGAGAAAAAAAAAAAAAAAAAAAAAAAAAAAAACAAAGCCAACTCTATGCTTTGGTGTCATTCCCACCTCCCCATTTTTGATATTTTGTTGTTCCAAGTTACATCTTTTAATCTTGTTAATCTCTTAAATGGTTGTTATATCTGTTATTATCTTGTTAGGTTTGTCCTTTACTATGCATACTAAGGTTAATAGTGGCTTATTCACTACCCTTACAACATTGGAAGATTATGTGGTTGTCTGTGTACTTACTTTACTAATGAGTTATGTACCTTCAGATGTTTTCTTGCTAGTCTTTAGTGTCATCTTCTTTCAGATTGAAGAGCTCCCTTTAGCATTTCTTGTATGGTGGGTCTAGTGTTGATGAATTCCTTTAGTTGTTGTTTGCCTAGGAAAGACTTTATTTCTCTTTCATATTTGAAGGTTAGTTTTGTTGGACAGAGAATTCTTGGCTGACATTATTTTTCCTTCAGCACTTGAAATACATCATTCCATTCTCTTCTGGACTGTAGGGTTTCTACTGAGAAATCTGCTGAGAGATGTATTGGGGCTCTGTTGAATGTTATGTGTTTCTTTTGCTGCATTCAGTAATCTCTTTGTTTTTGATTTTTAGTGTTTTGATTATGGTATGTCTTGGTTGTTCCACTTTTGATTTAATTTGATTGGTGACCTCTGGGCTTTCTGTATCTGAATGCTGTCATCTTTCTCCATACTTGGGAAATTTTCAGTTATTATTTCCTTGAATATACTTTCTAGGTCTCTTTCTTTTTCTTCTCCTTTGGGTATGCCAATTATGCAGAGATTATTTTGCTGTGGGAGTCCCATATTTACTGTATTTGTTTAATTTTTTCTTATTCTTTTTGCTCTTCTAACTGGATGATTCTATATGTTCTATATTTGAGCTCAGTGATTCTTTCCTCTGATTAAGTCTGCTGTTGGAGCTTTCCATCAAGTTTTTCAATTCAGATAATGTATTCTTTATTTCTAGAATTTCTATTTGATTTTTAAAAAATTGATTCTATTCCCTCATGAAGTTTCTTGTTCTGCTCCTGATTTTTTTTCCAGATATGATTTAATTTTCTATCTGTATTTTCTTGTGACTCCCTGAACATGTTTAAGAGAGTTATTCTGATTTTTGTCAGGCATTTATAGATCTGTTATTCCTCTGGGTCCATTGCTGGTGCTTTGTTGGTTTCCTTTGGTGGTGACTTATTTCCCTGTTCTTTCTCAATCTTTGTGTCTTTACATTGATGCATGGGCATTTGAGGAGACTGCTACCTCTTCTAGGTTTGTAGTGTTCTTTGGTGATGATAGACTTTTATTAGTTAATATCAAAGCTTTGTCTCTGGTCTATTGTTTTTTTCCATTCTGTGGTGGATTGATAGCTACCACCACCACCTGGACTCTGCACTGGAACTAATGTGCTATCCTGTTGTTAGTTCCTGAATTGGGGAACTTCCCTCCAGTTGGCTGCAGGCCCAGCAGAACCCTTCCAGTGGCCTTTCTGGCTTTTGTGCTGGTATGGTGTGCTCTGAAAGTCTCCTCTTCTCTGCAGACTCCAAGCAAGTTAATGTGAAGTGGGTCATTGCAGCTTTTGCCAGCTTCTGGAAGCAGATTCATGTAGTACAGCTATTCCCTGCCCCATACCAGGCTGGCTCAGATGTGGCTGGGGCTCAGAATGATTGGAGCCATCCCTGCCACCTCCTGCCGTGGCCTCTTTCAAGTTCGTGAACTCTGCAGGTCTCTTCTCCTCTTCTCCCAGCTCCAGTGGTTTCAGGTTGGCAGTCTTTGCTTTCTTTCTTTTTTTTTTTTTTTGTATTTTTTCGTGTCCAGCAACAGATCACAACCCTCAGTGTCGCGCCCGTACCAGACCGAGACCGGCAACAGGATCGCAACCCTCGGTGCTGCGCCCGCACCTCGCTCAGCCAGCGAGCGGGAACCGGTCTGTATGTGGGATCCGAACCCTCGGCGGGAGCACTGCCGTGCTCCCAAGCGGCGCACTGTAGCAGTGCGCCACTGGGCCGGCCCAGTCTTTGCTTTCTAATAGTTGTAAATTGATTGCTTGTGGGAAGGAGTGACACTAGGAATTGTCTATTCCACCATCTTGATGATGTCAATCTTCCCCAGTCTCTTTTAATTGATGAGTTAAATCTGTTTACATTTAAAGTGCTTTCTGATAATTAAAGACATAGCACTTATTTCTACTAATCTGCTCTTTATTTTCTGTGTCATTTTTTTGTTGTTGTTCCTCAGTTCCTCCAATATTGCCTTCTTTGTGTTTGATTGATTTTTTTTTTAGTGTACCGTTTTGATTCCTTCTTCATTTCCTTTTCTGTATATTTGAAATTATTTTCTTAGAGGTTACCTTGGAATTACAGTTAACATTCTAAGTTTATAACAATCTAGTTTCAATTAATGACAACTTAGCTTCAGTAGCATATATTAATTTTGCTCCTATTCAACTCCATCCTCCCTTTTCTGTTGTTATTTTCACAAAGTACATCTTTATGCATTATGTGCCCAGTAAGATAGATTGATGATTATTGTTTTATTCATTTGTCTTTTAAATCATGCAGAAAGTAGAAAAAGGGAGTTATATGGCAAAAATACATTAATAGTAGGTTTTATGTCTACCTATGTATTTACCTTTACCAGTGATTTTTCTCTTTTTTAACTATTTGTTTTAACATTTACTGCTATATACTTGTGGGGTACAATGTGTTGTTTCAGTACATGCGTATACTCCACAACAATTCACTTACGGTAGATAGCAGTTTTGTACCTGTTGATTTTTGTTTCTTTATGTGGCTTTAAGTTACTGTTTAATGTCTTTTTATTTCAGCCTGAAGGACTCCATTCAGCATTTCTTGTAGTAAAGGTCTAGTAGCAATAAACTCCTATAGATTTGTTTTTTTTTGGAATGTATTAATTTCTTCCGAATTCTTGAAGGATTATTTTGACAAATATTAATTCCTAGTTGGATATTTTTTCTTTTTATATTTTAAACATTTTATTCTACTGCCTTTTGGCCTCCATAGTTTCTGATGAGAAATAGGCTGTTTATCTTAATTGACAATGATTTGTATGTGATGAATCCCTTCTCTCTTGCTGCTTTCAAGATTTTCTCTTTGTTTTTGTCTTTCAACAGTTTGATTATAATGCATCTTGGTGTGGATCTTCTTGAATTTGTCCTATTTGGAGTTTGTTGAGATTCCTTGATGATAGATTTATGTCTTTCATCAAATTTGGGAAGTTTTTGGACAATGTTTCTTTACATATTTTTTCTACTTCTTCTGTAACTTCTTTTTCTTTCTCTCCTTTAATTTCTATTAATTTCTTTAATTTCTATTATGTGTATGTTGGTATGCTTGATGGTGTCCCACGGGTCTCTTAGGCTCTTTTCCATTTTCTGTTTATCAGACTGGGCAATTGCAATTGCCCTATCTTCAAGTTTGATGATTCTTTCTTTTATCTGCTCAAATTGGCTGTCAAACCCCTCTTGTGAATTTTTTATTTAATCTCTTGTACTTTTCAACTCCAGGTTTTCTACATTGTTCTTTTTCATAATTTCTATCCCTTGGTTGATATTCCTTACTTATTCAAACATAGTTTGCCTAATTTCCCTTACTTATTTATCTGTGGTTTCCTTCAGCTCTTTGAGCATATTTAAAATGGTTAATTTAGTCTTTACCTAGTAAGGTCAGTGTATGTGGTTCTTAGGAATGGATTCTATCAGTTTCTTTTTTTTCCCCTGTGAATGGGTCATACTTTCCTATTTCTTTGTGTGCTTTGTAAATTTTTTGTTGAGAACTGGACACTTTGAAAAATCAGGTTCTGCCCCTGCATCAAAGATTTCTTTTGTTTGATGAAGGCTGCAGTTATTCATTTGTTTAGTGACTTTTCCAAATTGTTTTGCAAATACTATATTTCTTGTCATGTGGTTGCTGAAGTCTACCAGGAACTTCAAAAAGTTCATGAAAAAATAGAATTAAAAGATAATACAAATCTTTTCATGAACATTTTGAAGTACCTTTGTATGTTATATTGTCTTTTTTGTTCAGCCAGTGAACTGACAGAGATTTCCTTAAATACTTGGATCCAATAAGAGAAGAAAAAATGAAGTATGTTCTGTCTCTTTAAATTTCTTCAGCTGATGCAAGGGAATCTGCTTCAGCCCATCAGTGTTGAACCAATGGCCAGCCTCTGTGATGGCCTCTCAGCTAACTGCCAGGCAGATTAAAACACAGAACACCAGTTTTTGGAGGAGAAGGTCCCTATTGTCTTCCCTGGCACCAGCAAACCACACCAGGAATGTAGTCCATTGTCCCCAGGGCTGCTTTCTGCAGGGATTGAGGATAGTAGTTGCTGTGCATAACACTGAAATTTACCAAAATTTACCAATCTTTTTTTCATCAAGCACTCCCCTGGACACTGAAAATGTTCACCTAGACTTCACAGTCCTGAAGTAGTTGATTCTGACATTCTTGCCAACTCAATAGTTGTTTTGGTGGAGGGATTGGTTCTGATGCTTCCTACTGTACCATGTTTCATGACATCATTCCTCTCTGTGTTCATTTTTTAAAAGATACCAGTTTGAACAATAAGGTATGTAGTCACCCATTGGAAATTGAATGATAGGAGCAAGAGAAAGAGATCGAAACAAATTCTTATAAGAAAATATAAACCATGAGGATTATCAATGAATATTTATTGACTGTTCAAAGAGTATAAGCCCTCAGATGAATGCTATAGTGTTTTCCTAGTTCCATTTCAATATGTTTCCTGCCCTTTAGGAAGTTTTTATGCTAGTACAGCATTTATTTAATGATGCCATTGTTGGAAGGATTGATAGATCATGTTGATTGCCACTCTCAATTTAGATATGCAGGGTCTTCAAAAAAGTTCATGGAAGGATTTATATTTTTTATTCATTATTTTTCACAAACTCTTTGAAGTACCCTTATATATAGTATTGTAACGTGTGATCTGAGAGATGGAGTCTGTGGAATAGCCTTATATCTTGTTGCTGACATGGGTGCCATATTGTCTGTTTTTCTACTGTTCCCCTTTCCCAAATCTGTGGGCGGGTCATGAACAATTGCTTCAAGGCTGTGTGCAGTCTGCAGGCCTTATGTTGTGTAGGACTGCTATAGACAATGCTTTTTAATTGGGCAGCAAAGTTGCTTCATTGGCTTCTTTCCCATTTCCAAAAGCTGAGTACATGCTGTTATTGCAGCATTTCCAGTCTATGCCAGCTTGAGGAGCAAGATCCTAGGATTCGAAATCAAACTAGGGGCTCACATGGTAGTAAATAGCACTACATTTTTACTGTTGAATCTTATTATGATTATAATTGTAAGGAGGTGCTTTATTAAATGTGGATTAATATGCATTTACTCATTGTGGAAATTCACTGGATTTCATCTGCTTTTAGAATTCCACTTAAGATGATTTTCATTAACATTTTTGATAACTACTCAGAAAAGAATAATAGAGTACATTTGGGGAAAAAAATACTTTCAGTGAGAGATCTTGGGTTGGCTGGCCGTCTACCTCCCTGTCTCTCCATCTCTCCCACACATACTCAGAATGCTAGAGGTGATAGAAAATTTTATCTTTTAAAGATGTAAGTCAATAAACATGGAAAAGTGGAAGTGACTTGTCCACCTTTTTTCTTGATCTATATTAAATGTGAATAAGCTGCTTTTGGTGAAAGTAAGTCAAATAATTTATTTATGCAAGTAGCTACATTTTATGTTTGATTTTAAACTCTGAAAAAGGGGATGTAAGGAAATGCCTATCAAAATAATAGCTATATCATATGAAAACACTGCTTGTAGTATCTTGATATTCTTAAAAATTTTTTAAAAACTTTTTTATTTTAATGAAAATGTCTAAATTATTACCATCTACTAAGAAACAGTTTTAATCTTTTTCATAGTTCTGTATGTGATGTTAATGTTGTGAACATTACTATTGATGCTTCAGTTTAATATTACTTTCTCTAGCAATAAAATTGCCAACACCATAGCTTTGGTAATATATATTTGAATATTTAATTATGCTTCTATAAACAGCTTCTCTAATGCTACATTTTCATTGAATATGATGGGCCTTCTGTTAGTACTGGCATTTAAGCAATTTTACTTTCTAGTTTCCTGTTGTATATACAATGCAAAGTATTCCCACCTGAGATTTCCCCAAAGTTTCACTTGGGAAATACAACATGATTTGAAAGATGTTTTTGTTGTACATTGCTCAAATCAAGCTTTGCTTTGAATCAAGCCAGATGATGAAAACATAGTCTAGTCTTCTTTCCAGCAGAATGCAATTACCTCTAAGGCTTATAGTAAAAGGATCAACTAATTGAGAACACTTGTCCTTCTTTTAAGTTAGCAAAGATTCTTATTATGAAATGTCCATTTTTTAAATTCAAAAAGGTGAGTTTATTTTTAATGAACTAAGAGTTAGGAGCTCTGAAAATCAAAGCATGTGCAGGTTATCTTTTTCCTCAAGGGGATATCTACTACTGCTGTGCTCGTGTGAAGTAATAATGAGATACCATGAGCAAACAGTAGATGATTCATGTCAGATGGTTCTCCAATAACGTTAGGGGGGAAAAGCAGCTGATGTATGGGATATTGAAGGCAGATTAAGTTGTTAATGTATATTAGTATATTCTTAATTTCCTTTTAATTGAAAAAGACATATTGACTTTAATTAGAACCATTTCACAGGAACTGTCAATTAGCACATGTCAAACTGGTTAATTCAGAACAGAATTCTTTTAATTAGGGTCTGCTTTCCTTTAACTATGGGGCCAATGAAATCAGCCTTTCCCTATCTAGATTTTAAATGTCTCTGAGACATATAATACAAATGTAGACTCTTATCTATTATTAGAAGCCCATATGGATAACATTAAAATGATGATTCTGGCATTGTTCATGCAGCACAAATCAGAGTCCCTTTATGACTGTTAGGAAAAAAATGGCTTTGAACAAAGACTACTTTAAATACCAGATTTATCCTACTTTAAAGAGACTACAAAATTTATGACATGAATGTTCACATTTAAAGTATTATTTAATACGTCTGCTCAAATAAATGGGCCTATTCAAACGTTTTGTGTGTTCTATCAGCCGAAGACACATAAAACATTGTCAAACCATACAGCAACATTTTTCCCTTAAATGAACTGTAATCAAAAAGGGAAAACAGACTGAATGATTTCTTTGGCACAACATAAAAATAGCATTATTAACTTTCATTGCATCCAAAGATTTAATACCAATAGTCGATACAGTGACTAAACCACTAGTAGTGAGCTAATGTGATTTTAGTAATCAGACAGTGTAAAATCTGAAACTTGACTATTGCTTAATGTAATGATGTGGAATTATAGCATTTTAGTTACAGCTGGTATGAGGGACATGCGGTGAGCTTGGTGGGGCAGGGCTGAATAATGTTCACTTACAAAATAGGTGTGCTCAAAATTAAAAGAGAATTAAGTGCTACTGTAGGGAGAATTAATGTGAAATCTAGCTTGCTTTATTATGTGAGTCTTACCAACTATTTTACTGAATTATAGCAGATGAAGGCTACAGAGAATAATAAAAGGAATGTTTAATAAGCTAAACTCTGGATTTCAAAGACAATTATCTAGAAGATACTTGTTCATCCCGCTATGTAGGTACCTTTCACTTAGTGATAGCAATGATGTTCCTTTCTAAATGTGCTGTAGTGTAATTGTATCAGTGGCTACACTTGTGCCATCCAAACTAAATGAAGAATTATAGTAATTTGCTAATATTGGTTAATATAGGTAAAACAACAAAGTCAACAAACAGGTGAAAAAAAGCAACAAAAAAATCTTTCTTTTCCTTCTAGAGTTGACCTTCTCTTCTGAACTATTTCTAGAGTTTCTTTCTACATGTATTTAAAAGAAACAGCCTATATTCAGAATTCATATTTTGTCTAGATTTGTAGCTTTTAACTTTTTTGATATCATATAGTCCTTAGAGTCTGTGTTGGAAGATACTGATTTTCATCCCAGAAAAATCCACATAGGCATAAATGTACTAAAATTTTCAGGATGGAAAATCATCTTTGCTATAGACTGAATGTTTTTGTCTCCCCCAAATTCATATGTTAAAACCTAATTCCTAATGTATTGGTATTTGACCGTCAGGAAGGTGGAGCCCTTATGAATGGCATTAGTGCCATTATTAAAGAGACCCCAGAGAACTACTTTGCCCCTTCTGCCATATGGGAACACAGTGAAAATACAGTCATCTATGAATTGGGAATTGGGCCCTCAATAGCCACTGAATCAAGTAGGGTCTTTATCTTAGACTTCCCAGCCCCCAGAACTGTGAGAAATTTCCATTGTTTATAAGCCATCTAGTCTATAGTATTCTGTTATAGTAGCTTGAATGAATGAAGATATTCTTAAAATAATTTTAGCACAGCCTGCTGAAGTATATAACTTCACTTTAATATTGTTGAGTACATTGTAGTGTTTCTAGGCACTATGCTTGGTTCTGGGAATACAACAATGAGTAAGACGAGGAACCTGAGCAAGTAACTGTGATGTTATTGACATGTTTTCAGAATTGCTGTGGAATTCTTTCTCTTTTTTAAAAGCCTTTTTCACTCTCTAAGCTCGTTAAAATTTTATCTAGTTTTACAAATCTTGTATAATTTATTAATGTGACAGGATTGACAATTTTGCATAAAAATTGCCTAAAAAATATAATTATTGAAAAATTAGAGAAGATAAATTTTGTGTTATCAGTTTAACTTATCAGATTTTATTAATCCTTTCTGTCTTATTTATAATTCTGTTTTAGTTAGTAATCTGAGGTAATATTAATTAATGTTATAATTTTCATTATCTTTTAGCTCTGCTTATTCACTTAAATTCTATAATTCATAATTATTTATGAAGAAGACAAAAGGGATACTGATAATTTCTATAAACTAGTCTCACTTAAACTCAAGGTAAATTGTGCAAATGATCTTAGGAGGGTACTAATTGATTTCCCAATTATTTATGAGTATGTTATCCATACTGTGCCAGGGTTTAAATTTGAATAGTGGCTAAGCAAGGTCTATTTTCCATACTCAGAGTCTGTTATTCCACTAGATAGTCTCAAGTCTTTTGTATCTTAAAAGGGGCTTTATTCTGGGGTTTTTTTGTGTGTGTGTGTTCGTGTTTTTGGTCTTTTAAACTATATTTTAGTATTGTTAAATATATATATATTTAAGCATACTTATATACTTGGTATATATGTATGTGTGTGTGTGTGTATGTGTATATACCTATGTATATATATTTAAGAGTATACCATAAAGCCTCAAATAACTCTGGGGGATAGGCAGAGGGATACTAACTTTAGTTAATTTAACTGTAAGTAATAATTGAAATCAGGTATAAAACTTGGAGTAGAAAAAATTGTGTGAGGAATGTAACTAAAAATATACTAGTGATGGTAATGGGAGGGTTCCAAAGAAACCTCTGTATATTTAATTTTTTTCCCCTTGGGTTGGCACTGCCTATGAAATAGATAAGACTGAACTGTAAGTATTTTTAAGTAAAATATTTGAGAATTAATTTATCTGCTAAATATCAACAAAGTGTGTTGGCATAAAAAAAATATCCTTTTTACTCAGAAAGAAACTCTGGTTTACTTTAAATATGGCAGATTGTAGAGCATTTCTCTGATAATAACCAATATCTGTGTTTTAATTTTTGGTTGGTGGGTCAGTAATATATTATTTTTGGTCCCAATTTGCTCCTTGATTGTCAGGGGCAGTTTAAACTCCCTTGTCTACTTTAGCAAGGAAAAGTTGATCCTTTGTACATTTGCCAGCAACAAAAATTTTTGTCCTTTGGAAATTTACAAGATACAGGGGCCTTAACTTGGTTTAATCCTTTAAATGGTATGGGTGGTGTGGGCTTTATATATTGATAAAAATAGGCAAAAATTATTCAGATCATGTTTGTGAATCAAAACCATAGGCATTTAACTCTGACTTGGTCAGCAGCATTTTAACAGATTATTTAGATGATTAGGAGCTATGATTTCAAATAGTATTACCCCAAACAGGAAATTTCTAGAAATCACTAGAATGCTCCATTTAAAGGGGAGTAATGTTTAGATTAATATTTTTAATTGTTAGATTTTAAGAGTTAAAATGGAGGTCTGGCTGGTTTGCTTAGTTGGTTTGAATACAGTGTTATAACACCAAGTTCAAGGGTTTGGATTACCTTACTGGCCAGCTGCAAAAAATTTTTTAAAAAACTTTCTGAATTATTTAGATTTAATCCACTTCTAGATCTTTAGAAATATAGTGTTGATTTGATTAGGGACTATCTGTGTGTGTGATATTTGTTTAATCATATGTGATTATTCTCCATCCCCAAATGCCAAACAAACATTTTCTACCAAATGATCAACAGTTGTCTAAAATGATTACATATTTTATCATTTGGTTAATTTAATTTTTAATATCTTGCATTAAAGTAAGTACTTGTAGCTTTTGGAGAGTGACAGGGAGACATTTATTTATTTGCTTCTATTTTTATGTTTTATCAGAAAGTCTCAGGTTAACTTGGTTCAATACCACAAGTGTTTATTGAACATCCACTATTACTAGGCACACTTAATAGTGGGCATTATTTTCTGAACATTAGTCAAAACATTTATCTGCCTTTCTCTTGACTTTACTATGTCAGACCTATTAAAAACTATTAATGATCAGTAAATTAGTGATTGCCTCTTTCAAAATTATTTATTTAGTGCTTTACAGTTGTAATATTTTCAAGTCCATTATCTTATGCAAGCTGAATAATCCTACTGTTAAGGTTATTAGTTTAATTTACTTTATTGATATCATTATGGGTTCTGTGTATGGATAAGCTGGGCTCAAATTCCAGCATCACTATTTACTAGCTTTGTGAACTTTGGTAAATTATCTAATCTCTCTGAACTTCAATTCCCTCCTGTGAAAAATGTGGATAATAATATCTACCTTCTAGTGTTGTAAGGGTTAAATGAAATAGGTAAAGGATTTTATATTATGCCTGTTACATTATCAAAAAATATTGGTTCCTATCCCTTTTTCAAGCAGTTTCATTGTGCTAACTGTCCCTAATGAGATATGCAGCTATTTGTTAAGTAAATTCACACTTAGTTGGAAATACAAATTTTTAACATAAATATTTTACTAATTTGATTGTTGATATTAACAGGGGTACTGTACCAGTATCCATGGTGCTTCAGGAGGAGCCACCTGATGACAGTCATTTATTTATGACCAGCAGTCCTTTCTTCACTGTACATGTGCAATATTTTATGACTATCACTCAATGAAATGTCTTCTAACAAACAAAAAAAAATTATTTATAATTGTTCAGTGTAGAAAATTCAAATATTCTTGAATAGCGCTATTAGCTCTTAAAAATATGAAAAAGGCATATAAATATCACCTGTAACGAAAGGAAATCACTGTAAATATTTTGGTGTATTTTATGTATAAGTGCTGAGAATTTTATTAGGTCATTATATTCTATTCATATTGTGATTTAAATGACTACATAGCATTCATTTTTTTAAAAAATGAACTCTTAATGCTTGGATTTTTTCCTTCTGCTACAATGTATCATGTACATCTTTATATACAGAAACTTTGTGTGCATTTCTGATGATTTCCTTAGGATAATTCTTAGGAGTGGAATTACTGGCCAAATAGAATGAATATTAACACTTGGTATATATTACCGAATTGCCTTTCAGAAAAGTGCCAATTTATACTCCCACCAGCCCCAAATGTGACTTTTGGACAAAAGAGTTTATTGCTTTTTGAATATACAGTTTGGCTAGTTAAGTCAGTTGATTAGTGTATAGTTTTTTGCTCTTTGATTCTTGTCTAATTGATCCATTTTATCTCTAATTTAGGAAGAGGCCGAATAACATTCTAATGACCCATGTGATCTCACTTGGGATTTTTAAAAAGATAAATTTTAATTTTAAAGTAATATTTGGTATAAATCGTAACTGCTATGCCAATTTGACATAGTCATATCTTGATTTTTGTATGTGTTATGAGGTCTCTTTGGGGCTAATTTCTATAGCAATTTTTAGAGGAAAATGAGATTCTTCTAATGTGCAATTAAAGTATTTGCTTTATTGGTAGTATACATTATATAGAGAAACTTTAGGGTAAAAATCAGCTCATTTTATTTCGTAGTAAGATCAGAAATAGGAAAAATATGCTAACATGATAATATCTAATGAGGGAAATGTTCCATGCAGATGTCTGTTTTTCTATTAATCCCTAAAATGACTATATGCTTTTATTTATATGAGCAACATCAGACACAAATATGTTACTAGGAATAATACGTCCACTTACTGAAAAGATAAACACAATATGGGTTTAGACGTTTAATAAGTTCTGTTTTAAAGGTGATTTAAATCTTTATATAATGTAAGATTTGAGATTTCAACAAAGATATAATATTTACATATGCTACTTCTGCGAGTTTTTTAGATATTTTTCTCTTGGTTAGCTGCATTTAGTACAGCTTTTAACATGTAAAAATGAGAATTGGGTCCTGTGTAATAGAACTTTTATGGGTCACAGAGAAATATAATTTTATTTAGTTATTTTTCAAGCCTCCCTCTAGGCGCACCGGCAACCAATTTTATTTTTATTATAGTATGTAGATAATAAGGTCATATGATCTCAAGCTAACACAAAAGGCACATGAGAGGAAAAGGGAAAACATAATTTTTTGTTTTTGTTGTCATCATTTGGGATTTTCATATTTTCTTTGTATATTGGGTACCCTTTCATGTTTATAATGCTGATAGCAAAGTCACATGCATTAACACTAAGTTAGTAAAAATAAAAACCAGAATATTTTCCTGCTATTAATATAGTTATAGGTTTTTGTAATGTAAGTACTTAGCCTTTATGGTTGTAAGTTATTTTAGAATGAGAATGCTTTAGGGAGAATACTTTATTTTGTTTTAAGCCAGATTGGGCTGGTAAACAAAATTTGGACCTATCCCTTCACTATTCATACAAGTGTTGTGGTATTAATACAGACAAATGTAAACAATTTTTATGTTCTGTACTTCTCACATTTTCTATTAGATATATGTTAGTGAAAGCATATCTTTGGTGAGGGTTGGGGAGAGACAAATATATACAAACAGTCACTCTTTTGTATTGATATTAACATCCTTCAGTCTTGGAACTACTGTTGCTAGTTATACATACAATAATAGAGACAGGGAGTGTGGGTGTGAGGAACGGAAAAGATGAAATAGGGAAAGACGTAGAGGAGATTAATGCATCAGATAGAGGTTCAACTATTCATAGATTCAACATGCATTTCTTTAGCATTTACAGTGTGTAAAGCATTGTGCTGGTTTCTGTGGAAGATGAATAAGGTATGGTCTTTGGCCTAAGAAAACACAAACTAGATCATCTCCAAGTCCTTTTCCTACACTAAAATTCTGTAATCCTGTGATTGTTTACTGAGATCAAGTTGGTTTTTCCTCTAACTGGGTTCTATGTACACACAGAGTATAATTTGCTTTTGTGAAGTATTTTAGAGAGTACCAAAAATGAGCTTCCACAGATATATCTCTGTGAATGAGTCAAAACATGCCTGTTAATCAGTTCTTTGAGTTAAAGAATTATCCGTTGGTTGACTCTGTTAAATGCAAATTATTATCTAGGAGATATAACAAAGGATTCTGTCAGAATATTTAATTTGTTTATCAGAATAGTTATTTGAGATGTGGAAACTGAAAGAGCAGAACATGAAACATAACATTTTGATGGTAGGTGGATGGCTCAACTATACAAGTCTTCTCTGAGTTGGACTTGGTTGTAAAAACTCCAAAGAATGACGGAACAAACCCTTGAGTTAAATGAACTGAAAGATTCAAATGAGGGACTCCATTTGATCATCTGCTCTAGGCTTTTGATTTTTAATTTGTAGAATTAATTTCTATTTTTATTAAGTCTTGCATTTATGGTTGTAATTTAAATTAATTTAAGTGAAATTACCAAAATGATAGAATGAGTTTAATAAATAATGGAATAAATGATTTAATACTATTTAAGATTGGGTATCTTGTAGGTCATCATATAGTTTAACAAATCTTAATGCTTTGTCACTTATAAATATGACTGATATTTAAAACAAATAAACCAATTTCTCTTTGCTTAATTTTTCTTAGCTCTCTAGGACTAATGGGCAAAACTGTGAGCTTCACTATGAATTTCTACTAAAATTTTGTTCTACTATTTGCTTTCCCAAGACTCATTTTGAATGACAGAGATCATGTTCTACCTGTAACTTTATGTGGAGGGATTTAAAAATGAGTAATTTGACCTTCTAGAGTGTGGTATCTGGGAAGGCTCTTGACTGAAATTAATAGCTATTATTATATTAGCTTTTGCTAAAGTATTAGAAATTATTCTTCAAAGAGCCCAGTTGAATGCCAAGCTCAGTGTTGCTTAGTGAGGGTGGGGCGAGGCATATATACTCAAATAATTATTTATAAGCCCAATGGAGCTGCTTGCCAGTTTTCATTCATTTTAACTTGAATAAGCACCAGGATCAACTTAATAAAAAATGGTAATGGCAGGCTTAGGATTTTAGCAAATATACTTTAGTGGATGCGTTATGATTTTTTAAGATGGAATGTGAGGATAGAAGTCAAAGATGTTGATTGTATTTTAAAGATATTCTGGAAAAGGAAGAGAACAAAATTAAGCAGATGAAGTGCTAAAGCATTCAGGATTCTCAATGTAGGAGGTGGAAGGGAACAGCTTTGTGATTCTTTGTTTCAGTCTGTTGCCTTCATCATGGGTGCTTGATAGTGTTGATGATGATATTGGTATCCCCCTTGGCATTTAATAATAAATACAGATCTACTCTTAAGAGTTTCTCAGCAGAGAACTTGTCTTCTACCAAGGCTACTGATTCACAGGAAAAAAATTATTTGAGGGCAATATGCAAGTACTAACAATTTGTGACAGAGAATGCAAAAGAAGAGGAGAAAAAGATTTGGCAAAGTGGGTAGAAAAGGAATGGAAATCATCATGTTGAAGAGATACCTGCACTCCCATGTTCATTGCAGCTCTATTTAGAATAGCCAAAATATGGAACCAACCTAAATGTCCACTGATGGATGACTGGATAAGGAAAGTGTGGTGTGTATAAACACACACACACACACAAACACACACACACACACACTGGAATACTACTCAGCCATAAAAAAGAATGAAGTTCTGCCATTTGCAGCAACATGGATGAACCTGGATAAAGTTATGTTAAGGGAATAAGCCAGACAGAGAAAGAGAAATACCACATGTCCTCATTCATAAGTGGGTGCTAAGAAAGAAGGAAAGAAAGAAAGATATATAATAAGAAAGAAAGAAAAGAAAGAAAGAAAAGACTACAATAATATGTGAACTTTCAGGAGGAGAGAACAAACCTAAGGACACTAGAGATAGGGGGAGGCGGAGGGGGGTTGGGGAGTGATAGGTTGAGTAAAGGGCAAAAGGAAAAATTATAATTTGTAATAATGAATATGCTATTAATAAAAAAAGTAAATAAAAATAGATTAAAAAATAAAAAAATGATAGAAACATCTCTGGTTACTGTAACTAATGTAATAATAATAATACCAAAAGAAAACAAAATTGACTGTAATTCATTCAAAAAATTTTTTGCAATTACAGAACACTCGTTTTCTGCTTTTTGTGTTTACCATTTTCCTTTTATAAGAATCTGAAATAAAACAGGCCCATTACAAAGAAAAAGAAAAAAACGTACATAGATATTTGGGGAAGAAACATGAGAGAAAGGAAGATGAGAAGCGGGAGTGGGTGGGATGAAAAAACAGATTTTTCTACATTCTGCTGCTTGGGCCTCAAACATATAAGGCCTGACCTTCTCTCTTTTGCTTCCATCCCTCCATCCTCCAGCTGGTAAAATCTTTCTCTAATTCTGGTGCTACTGCAGTTTTTCCAGCCCTTTATCTTTCCATCCCCAAGTATTCTGGGTTCACTTGGCCACCGTACTATCAGTGGTCTTCTCACTCCTCATTCCACTGTCAGTAGCATTTTCTCAAAGCTTCCCTTGAATAATCAAATTCTCCCACTTAGTTAATTCAACTAATACTTATTCAGTGTCACTTCATATCAGGCAGTGTTCTAGGTTCTGGAAATATAATGTCCTCATGGAGCTTACATTAGAAGAAATGAATAAATATTTTATTTGTTATTAATAAACAGATTGAGGGGTTAGAGAAAAACAGAGTATGCTACTTTAAGAGGATGGTCAAAGAAGTCTTCTCTGTGGAGATTATATTTAAACAGAAATCTGAAAGGAGCGAAGGAACAAGACATGAGTTTAGAGCAGCATGTACCTGGCTGCAGGATCAAGCAAGTGTAAAGGCTTATGTTTGCAAAGGATCAAGAAGAAGCACAGTGGATGGTGGAGGCAAGTGGTAGGAAATGAGGTTAAAAGTTAGCAGAGGCAGATCATGAAAAGGTTCACAGGCCACAGTAAAGTCTTTGGGATTTTATTCTAAGGGTGATAGTAAGTCATCACACTTAGGGGGTTGGGAACCTGGAAGCGATATGATCTCACTTCACTCTACGAATATTTTCTCAGATGAAAGTAAAGCTGCAAGGTATCAGGAGAATTCTTAGACACTTACATAGTTGCATTTATTGATATAAATTCTGTAGTAGGAATGGGAAGTAATTGTTCAGGGACAGCTTGCACTGGATGGCATTACTGAAGGTCTGTTTTATCTTTGGAAGAGTACTACAGAACCATGATAGAATGGGTGGCTCTTTTCCCAGTCACTGATTAGTTCTTCCAGAGGCCAGTGGAAGTGAAATCATTGGTGGCCAATTCAGAAATATTTTTTTGTGGGCTTATATATATCAGATACTTTGCTAGATGCTTTTGCAAATGTTTGGCTGTGTAAAATAACTGTCCCCGTTTTACAGAGAAAAAACCTGAAGCTCAGAGGTCCTACTATGCCATAGCTGCCGTAAGTACTTGGTTAATTTTCTGGATATACATACTAAAGTATGTTCTTTGCCTGAATTACTTGTGTAATTGAAACAGTGTAGATCTCGGCATTAATTATATTTAATCAGGCAATGTGCTATTAAATTTCTAAAAAAATATTAAAGGGGTAATTGAAAGGCTTTTCTTTTTTAAACACATACTTCTAATTATTTTCTGATAATTAAAGGGCTATGTGTTCATTTTAGAAAAATTAGAAAGTACAAATTTTTACATATATATGTATACATACATACACACATATTTTGTAATAATCTCTTTGCTTCCTCCTTGTTAATGCTTCGGACCAACACTTTTCCTAATGTAAACCCATGTATTCTGGTGGTATTGTTACTGTATTTATGTAAATAGCCGCAGAATGAGTGAGTTTTATTCACTTTGTCCAGTGTTGCTAATCATCTAGACTTGTCATAAGACGATTTGTTACCTGCAAATGAGTTTGGGAAACTCAATAAATGTGTTTAATAACTCAGCTTGTCTAGTAAAATTGTTACAGAGCTCACCTGAAGAGCCTAATTCTGTAATTCATTGGGTAGCAGTTACTTAAGTCTCATATTCTGGTGGCCTGTCTACAAGGCATATTATAAAATCTAATATTTATTTGGCATAATTCATCTAAAAAATAAATAAAATAAAATGCTTCCTTGTTCCCTTAATAACATTCTTGCTTTGAGGGTAATACTTAGAAGTATATCTCAGTGTACAATGTCAGATGTTCAGGAATATACTTTTTCTTATTTTTTTGTAACTCTGTTTATACTTAAAGCCCTTATTCTGCCTAGGCGGCTGAAATTTTAATGTCAGTTAGGGGTCTCACTTCTTCCTGGCGCTCTGCTAATTCTTGGGTGGGTCTAGTCTTCATCTTTCCTAATGGTGGCATCTGCAGCAGTATTCATCCCTCATTTTGTTTCTGTAGTTAGTTGATCATCAAAGGTTCCTGCTGATTCATCCCTCATTCCTATCCACAAGGTTTTATCTGGTAAACAACTCTTTCTGCAGCTTCCATGCTATTGATCACATTGTAATCTTCCTGTGGTCCCCAAACTGCATTAATGTGTGGAGAATTCACTGAGTGTGCCATTTGTCTAAGCCTCCCTGGGGCTGCGTGGGGCCTGGGAAACTCTATGAGGATAATACCTTGTTTGCCCCACTCATTATCCATCTAGTTCTTCTGTGGGATCTTTCTGTCTTTGAGTTTATACCTAGGAAATGGGATGCAGATTGCCTCTGTTCTCTTGCAAGAACAATGTCTATGTACATTGTTCCTTTGATTTTTGTTTTTCCCATTCCAGGATATTTTCATCAAGTATGAAGGGATAGGAATATATATATATTTTCAAAGGTGTTCTCCTAAATCTGTTTTCTATGCCAGATGTTTCAAATTCATGAACTGCATTTGAATTTACTTTTGTTTAGACAGTATTTTAAAAATTGGGAAAATTCACATAAAACTCTGAATTTCCAGATACCTTTTGGGGTAAAAAACAGTCTGGCAACACTGGACCTATATTTCCATATGGTAGAAATCAGCTGGAACTGCATAGTGGCTCCTCATGGGATTTGCTCACTCCAGTCTCCACATTCCCTTTTGTTTTATATCATTCACCTGGCTGGCTCTGGTAAATATGTGTTCTGAGTCCTTTCCATTATTCTTAGGGCCCAGGATTTAAAAATTCATAAGTCAGGAAAAAGACTTTTTTTTCTGCTTTCTGCTGTCACTCCTTTTCTGAGGCAAAGTGAGCCTATCTACTGCTTGAATGGATAAAGAATCTAAGAACAATCAGGGAAAAAAATAGGCTAGTATTTAGAAAATGTTAAAAAACCACAATATCAGAATTTTTATTTTACTAATTTAAAAATGTTTTGTCAAGTTGATTTTTAAAAATCAGCTTTATTGAGATATAAATAAAATAAAATAAAATCCACAAATTTATACATTTCAAACTATTTTCCAAAGTGATTTTATCATTTTACATTCCCTCCAGTACTGCATGAAAGTTCAATTGCTCCACAGTTTTGTTGTCATTTGGAGTTGTTAGTATTTTAATTTTAGTCAGTCTAATGGATATATTGTATCTAGTTGTATCTCATTTGCATTTTTCTAATGACTAATGATATTGAACATTATTTTGTGTACTTATTTTCCATTTGTATATGTATTTTTGAAGAAGTATCTCTAAAGCTTTTGTCTACTTTTAAAAATTGAGTTACTATTTATGAGTTGTAAGTGCTCTTATGTACTATGGATACAAGTCCTTTATCAGATATCTTTTGCAAATAGTTTCTCCTACTCTGTGGCTTGCCTTTTCATTTTCTTAACAGTTTATGAAAGGCAAAAGTTTTTACTCTGATGAAGGCCAATTTGCTGATTTTTGTTTTTATGGTTCATGTCTTTTGTGTCGTATCACTGGAATTTAACTGCAGGTCACAAAGATTTTTCATATGTTTTCTTCTAGAAGTTTTATAGTCTTTGTTCTTACATCTAAGTCTGCCAACCATTCTGAGTTAATTTTTATGTAAAGTGTGAGGTAAGGATGGAGTTTCTTTTTTTCTTTTCTATTCCTTTTAAAAAAAAAATGTTTTTTACAGTGGATTTAAAGAGCTAGTTGTTTTAGCTCTTTTCCTACTACATTAACTTGGTGCATTTGTTGAAGATCAGTTGATCATAAGTGTAATGTCAATTCTATTCTGTACTATTAATTTCTATGTCTTTTTTTAAAGTCAGTATCTTGGTTATGATAGCTTTAGAGTAAATCTTGAAATCAGGTACCATAAGTCCTCTTAATTTTTTTCCTTCAGAATTTCTTTTGAAATTAGAAAAATGTTTTTAATTGTTTTAGCTGTACTAGGCATTTTGTGTTGTCATATAAATTTTAGAGTAAGCATTCCAATTTCTACAGAAAGTCTTACTAGGATTTTGATTGGAACTGTATTAAACCTATAGATTAATTTGGGGAAAATCAACATCTTAAAAAGTATTAGATCTTCTGATCCATAAACATAGTACACCTCTTCTTGTATGTAGATCTTCTTTCATTTTTATCAGCAATGTTTTGTAGTTTCCATTATACATATCTTGTTCACATTTCGTTAAATTTATTCATAATTATTACCAGTCTTTTTGTTGCTACTGTATGTGATATTGCTTTTTGAATTTTAATTTCCAATTGTTTGTTGCTAGAATGTAGAAATACAATTGATTTTTTAAATTGACTTTGAATCGTCTGACCTTGCTAACCTCATTTATTAGTTCTGATAAGTTTTTTGTTTGTTTTTTGTAGATTTCTTACACATGAATAATCATAAGTAACCATGACAGCTATGAAAAAGGCAGTTTTATTTTTTTCCCTTCCAATCTGTATGCCTGTTATTATTATTTTTTCCATAGGATCCCCAGAATAATGTTGAATAGAAGTGGTTAGAGTGTGTATCTTTGAGTTGTCCCCAAACTTAGGGGGAAAGAAAGCATTCAGTCTTTTTCTCATATGTATGATATCAGTTGTAGTTTTTCGTAGATTTCCTTTGTCAGTTTGAGGAAGTTCCTTTTTATTCCTAGTTTGTTGAGAGTTTATTATAACTGGGTGTTGACTTTTGTCAAATGCTTTCCCTGAATCTTTTGACATACCATATTTTATATAGATATGTATTTTTTTTCCAGCTTTATTGAGGTATGCATTTATATATTGTTAACATGGTAGATTAAATGATTGATTTTTCAAGTTAAACCTTAAATTTCTAGAAAGAAAGTTTTTTCTGTATCTTTTGAGATGATCTTTTGTGTATCTGTGTTTTACTTAATATGATGAATTACATTGACTTAAATAAACCTTGTGTTTGTGGAATAAACTACACTTGCTCATTATGTGTTATCCTGTTTATATACTGTGAGATTGAGTTTACTAAAATTCTGTTAAGACATTTTTGTGTCCCTTATTTACAAAAGATATTAATTTATGGTTTTCTTGCAGTATCATTGTCTGGTTTTATAGACTGAGTTCAGAAGTATTTCCTCTGCTTTCATTTTCTGGAAGAGTTTGTGTAGAATTGATATTATTTATACCTTAAATATTTGGCAGCACTCATCAGTGAAGCCATCTAGACCTGGAGTTGTCTTTGTGGCAAGGTTTTAAAAGATATAGGGATACTTGGGTTTGGTAAATTGTTGTTTTGCAGGGAATTTGTTCATTTCATTTAAGTTGTCAAAATTATTGGCATATAATAATTCATAATTTTCTCTTATTATTATTGTTTTAATGTTCATAATATCTGTGGCTATATCCCATCTTACATTTCTATTATTAGTAATTTGTATCCTCTCTTTGTTTTTTGTTCAGCCTTGCTAGTTTATCAATTTTATAAATCTTTTCCAAGATCCAGTTTTTTATTTCATTGATTTTTCTCAGTTGTTAGTCCTTCTTCTATTTTACTGTATTCTACTTCTACCTTTATCATTTCCTTCTTTCTGCAAAATTTGGATTTAATTTGCTTTTTTATCTTGTTGTTTAAGGTGGAAGTTTAGATCATTGAGTAATTTTTCTAACATAAGCACTTAAAGCTATAAATTTCCCTGTAAGCACTGCTTTAGTTGCATCTCACAAATATTTATTTATTTGATTTTTAATTTTTATTATTATTGCATTAATTATTACAAATTGTGATTTTTCTCTATGCCCTTTACCTGACCTATCGCTCCCCAAACCTGCTCCCCCCCCCCCATCTCTAGTATCCTTAGGTTTGTTCTCTTCTTCTGAAAGTACAACGTATTGTTGTGGTCTTTTTCTTCCTTCCTTCCTTCCTTCCTTCCTTCCTTCCTTCCTTCCTTCCTTCCTTCCTTCCTTCCTTCCTTCCTTCCTTCCTTCCACACATTTATGAGTGAGAACATATGGTATTTCTCTTTCCTTGTCTGGCTTATTTCACTTAATATAATTTTATCATGACATATTCATATTGCTGCAAATGGCAGAATTTCATTCTTTTTTATGGATGAGTAGTATTCCATTGAATATATATACCACATTTTCCTTATCCAGTTGTCCGTCGAAGGCCACTTAGGTTGGTACCATATTTTGGCTATTGTAAATAGTCTGTGATGAACATGGGAGTGCAGGTACCCCTTCAACATGATGATTTCCATTCCTTTGGATATACACCCAGTAGTGTGATTGCTGGATCATATGTTAGTTCTATCTGTAGTTGTTTGAGGAACCCCCATACTGTTTTCTGTAATGGTTGTACTAATATACAGTCCCACCAACAGTGTAGAAGAGTTCCCCTTTCTCCATATTCTCGCCAACATTTGTTGTTCTAGGTCTTTTTAATAATGGCCAGTCTAACTGGGGTGAGATGATATCTCAGTGTGGTTTTGATTTGTATTTCTCTGATGATTAGTGTTGCTGAGTGTTTTCTCATGTACCTGTTGGCCATTTGTATATCTTCCTTTGAAAAATGCCTATTCAGCAACTTTGCCCATTTTTTAATTGGATTATTTGATTTTTACTGTATACTTGTTTGAGTTCTTTGTATATTCAAGTGATATTAATCCCTTGTCAGATGTATAGTTCGCAAATATTTTCTCTCATTCTATAGGTTATCTTCTGCTCTGTTGATTGTTTCCTTTGCTGTGCAGAAGCTTTTTAGTTTGATATAGTCCCACTTGTTTGTTTTTCCTTTTGTTGCTTGTTCTTTTGGAGTCTTATTCATAAAGTCTCTGCCCAGTCCTACTTCTTGGAGTGTTTTCCCTGTGTTTTCTTTTAGTAATTTTATGGTTTTGGGTCTTATATTTAAGTCTTCAACCCATTTTGAGTTTATTTTGGTATATGATGAGAGGTACAGGTCTAGTTTCATTCTTCTGCATATGGATGTCCAATTTTCACAGTACCATTTATTGAAGAGGCAGTCTTTTCTCCAATGTATGTTCTTGTTGTCTTTGTCAAAGATCAGTTGGCTGTAAGTATGTGGGTTGATTCCTGGGTTTTCTATTCTGTTCCATTGATCCGAGTGTCTATTTTTATGCCAGTACCATGCTGTTTTGGTTACAATAGCTTTGTAAAATAATATGAAGTTGGGGAGTGTTAGGCCTCTGGCTTTATTTTTTTTTGCTTAGGATTGTTTTGGCTATTTGTGGTCTTTCATTATTCTATATGAATGTTAGGATTGCTTTTTCTATTTCTGTGAAGAATGTCATTGGCATTTTGATGGGGATTACATTGAATCTGTAGATTGCTTTGGGTAGAATGGACATCTTTCACCTCCTTGGTTAAATTGATTCCTAGGTATTTTAGTTTTTGGTGACTTTTGTACATGGGCTTGCTTTCTTCATTTCTTTTTCAGCTCATTTGTTAGGAGTATAAAAATGCTACTGATTTTTGGGTGTTGATTTTTTATCCTGCAACATTATTGATTAACCAGCTCTATGAGTTTTTTGGTAGCATCTACAGGTTTTTCTACATATAAGATCATATTATCTGAAAACAAGAACAGGTTGACTTTGTCTTTTTCAATCTGGATGACTTTTATTTCTTTCTCTTTTCTGATTGCTCTGGCTAGTACTTCCAATACTATGTTAAATAGGAGTGGTGAGAGTGGGCATCCTTGTCTTGTTTCTGTTCATCCCATTCAGGATGGTATTGCAATTGGTTTGTCATCAATGGCTTTTATTATGTTCAGATAATTTCCTTCTATACCTAATTTTCTAAGAGTCTTTATCATGAAGGGATGTTGAATTTTGCTGAGACTTGCTTTGTTACCTAACATGTGGTCTATCCTGGAGAATGTTCCATGTGCCTATGAGAAATTTTCTGTAGATGTCTGCCAGGTTCAATTAGTCTAAGGGGTAGTTTAAGTCCTGTTTCTTTGTTGATTTGTTTCCTGGAAGATCTGTCCAATGCTGAGAGAGTGGTGTTCAGGTCACCCACTATTATTGTATTAGTGTCTATCTCTTTTTTTCTAGGTCTAAGAGTGTTTACTTTACATATCTGGGTGCTCCAGTGTCGGGTGCATACATATTTATGATTGTTATGAGTTCTAACTAGGTAGATCCCTTTACCATTATATAATGGCCTTCTTTGTCTCTTTTTATGGTTTTTGGTTTGAAGTCTATTTTATCTGATATAAGAATAGCTACTCCTGCTTGTTTTTGTTTTCCATTTGCATGGTATATCTTTTTCCATCCGTTCACATTTAGTCTGTGTGTGTCTTTATAGGTGAGGTGAGTCTCTTGAAGACAGCATATCATTGGGTTTAGCTTTTTCATCCAATCAGTCAGTCTTTGCCTTTTGAATGGGGAGTTTAATTACATTTAGGGTTGTTATTGACAAGTATTGCTTTACTCTTGTCATTATATTGCGTTTTGTTTAGATGTCTTAAATATCATTTGTTCCTTTCTTCCCTTTTTACTTTTCATCTTCAATTTTAGTTGGATTTTTGAAGTATCATGACTTAGCTTCTTTCTCTTTTCTTGTTTGTATTTTGGTTTTAATGGTGGGGTTTTCTCTTTCTTATAAATCCATGATAGTGATTATGTTTTTTTAGATTCCAGATGCAGGACTCCTTTGAGAGTTTCTTGAAGGGCTGGTTGTGGGTAGTGAACTCCCATAATTTATTTGTCTGGGAAATACTCTATTTTTCCCTCATTTCTAAAGGATAACCTTGCTGGGTATAGAATTCTTGGCTGGCATTTTTTTTTCTTCTAGTATTTTGACTATATCATTCCATTTTCTTTGGCCTGTAATCTTTCTGTTGAGAAGTCTGCTTTTAGTCTAATGGAGGATCCCTTATAATTGACTTGACACTTTTTCTTGCTGCTTTTAGAATTCTCTCTTTGTCTTTGTGTTTTGCTAGTTTGACTATAATGTGTCTTGGAGAAGATCTTTTTGGATTGAATCTGTTTGGGGATCTTTGGACTTCCTTGATCTGAAGTTCTACATCTCTCCCTATACCTGGGAAGTTTTCTGCTATTATTTCATTAAATATGTTCTTAATGCTTTTTCTTTCTCCTCCCCTTCTGGAATACCCATGTTTTGGATTTTTGTGTGCTTGATGTTGTCTGCTAGCTCTCTTAGATTTTCTTTTTTTTTTTAAAGTTATTTTTTCCTTTATTTAGGTCTGCCTGGATTATTTCAAAAAGACCATCTTCAAGGTCTGATATTCTTTCTTCTGCATGCTCTAGCCTGCTGCTTAAGCTTTCTGTTCTGTTTTTTATTTCATTGAGTGACTCTTTCAGTTTTAGGAATTCTGCTACGTTCTTTTTAAGGTATTAATCGCTTTGTAAATTTCCACCTTTATATCCTGGATATTTTTCTTGTTTCATTGTGTTCTCTAGTTGATTCTTCTCTTGTGTCTTTGAGTTTTCTTAAGATCAGTGCTTGGAATTCCTTTTCAGACATCTCAAGGGTTTCCTGCTGTATGTGGTCTGGTACTTGAGATTTACCATATTCCCTCAGTAGTTTCATATCTTCTTGTTTATTTGTAGTTCTAGTATTTTTTCATTGATGTTTGGTCATTTGGTAGGATACTCGTTTCTTCTGTTACTCTGGAGTGGGCTATGAGGGGAAAGACTTTCTCCTCTATTTGTATGCTGGTGACTCTTCTTGTATTAATGCAGTTGAGCAACAGTAGTCTGCCTCATCTTCTGTCCAGTTATTGGGTGGGCCTCTGGAGCTAGGGTGTGGGCCTACAGTGGTGGCAAGGGTGGCACACCAGACCAGCACTCATCTGGGCTCACACTTGGTCAGTGGCAGGCATCTCACTAATATTGATATGGTGTGTTTTTATCCTTATTCAGCTAAAATATTTTCTAATTTCTCTTTTGATTTCTTTTTTGACCCTAGCTTATTTAGAAGTGTGTTATTTAATTTCCAAATATTTGAAGAGTTCCAGATATTTTATGGGTATTGATTTCCAGTTTTTTTTTTTTTTGTGTGTGTCTTTTGTCTTTTTCCGTGTCTGGCAACAGATCGCAACCCTCAGTGTCGCCCCCGTACCGGACCGGGGACTGGCAACGGGATTGCAACCCTCGGCGCTGCTCCCGCGCCTCGCTCAGCCAGTGAGCGGGAACTGGTCCGTATGTGGGATCCGAACCCTCGGGCGGGAGCGCCGCCGTGCTTCCCAAGCGGCGCACTATCCAGTGCGCCACCGGGCCGGCCCCTTGATTTCCAGTTTTAATTCTGCTGTGGCCAGAGAAATTACTTTGCCTATCAATCCTTTTAAATTTATTGAAACTCTTTTTTTATAGCCCAGTACATGATGTGTTTTGGTGAATATTTCATGTCTACCTGAAAAGAGTGTGTATTCTGCTGTTGTTGGTTGTAGTGTTTTATACATGTTAATTAGGTCAAGTTGGTTGATAGTATTGATAGCCTTAGTGATTTTCTATGTATTTGTTCTGTCCAATTAGTGAGAAAGAAGTGTTGAAATCTTCAGCTTAATTGCAGAGTTATCTAGTTCTTCTTCCAGTTCTATTAATTTTGCTGTGAGTATTTATAAGGTCTGTTATTAGGTACACACATTTAAGATTGTTACGTATTCTTGATGTGGTAACTCCTTTATTACTGTGAAATGTTCATTTTGATCCCTGGTAATATTCCTTGATCTAAAGTCTACCTCATCTGCTATCAATACAGACTCTCCAGATTTCTTTTGATTAGTGTTTATATGGTATATCTATTTGCAGTTTTTACTTTTAACCTATTTGTGTCTATATTTAAAGTAGTTTTCCCCACTGTTTTTTGTTTTTCTTTCATTTTATATTCAATATGGCAATCTCTAATGTGATTATTGATATGGTTGAGTTTAATCTATCGTCTTGCTAATTTTTTTCCTATTTGTCCCATTTTCTCTCTGTTGACTTATTAGCTATTTATCTCTTTGTTTTAGTTTTCTAGTGATTGCTACAAAGGTTTTAGGAGCTCTGTCTCAGGAACCAGGAGCACAGACCAAATATATATTTCTTATTATTTTACAAAACCCTACAATACATTGTAATTGCTTTTGCCTTAAATAATCAGGTATCTTTTAAGGAGATTTTAATAAATGAGAAAATTTATTATTTTTATGCATGTATTTACCATTTCTGGTACTTTTCACTTCTTTGTGCAGAGTTACATTTCCCTCTGGTATAATTTTTATCCTTTTGCATAAAGAACTTTTTTTTAACATTTCTTATATTTCCAGTCTGCTAACATCCATTTCTCTCAGTATTTATCTGTCCAGAAAGGGTCTTTATGTTGCCTTCATTTTTTAATTGACATGTATTGATTGTACATGTTTATAGGTGTAGAGTTATATTTTAATACATGTAAACAATGCATGATCAAATCAAGGTAAGTAGCACATCCATCATTGTAAATATTTATCATTTGTTTGTGATGAGAACATTTGAGCTCCTCTCTTCTAGTCATTTGAGAACATACAATAAATTATTGTTAATTATATGTTTCTAGCACTACTCTATACCACTCAGACTTATTTTTCCTATTAAGCTGTAATTTTGTATCCATTAACCAACCTCTCCCTATCCCCCTTCCAAGCCTCTAGTAACCACAATTCTTATTTCTACTTCTAAAAATTCAACTTCTTTTTTTTTGAAGCTCCCGTATATGAGTGAGAACATGTGGTATTTATCTTTCTGTGCCTGAAACATGTCTCCCATTGCCTTCATTTTTTAAAGATATTTTTTCTGAGTATATGTATTTTTTGGTTTGTTTGTTTTTTATTTTAGTGCTTTAAAGATATCACTCCATTGTCTTTTGATAAGTCTTCTGTTATTCTTGGTTTTATACTTCTGCACAAAATGTTTCTTTTTTCCTCTGGCTACTTTTAAGACGTTCTCTTTATTTCTTATCTCCAGTAGTTTGATTATGTTGTTATTTGTTTTGATGTTATTATGTTATTATTGTGTTATCATTATATTATGATGTTATTATATGTGATTTTCTTTAGGTCTATTCTGCTCAGAATGTCTTGAGCTTCTTGCATCTCTGATTTGCATTTTTCACCAAATTTAGGAAATTTATGGTGATTATTTTTTCAAGTGTCTTTTTCCCTTTTCCTTCTGGGACTCCAATTTCAAGTATATTAGACTGCATGATATTGTTGTACAATTAGCTGGGACTTTATTCATTTTGGGGAGGATCTTTTTTCTATTTGTGCTTCATTTTGGATAGTTTCCGTTGCAATGTGTTCAAGTTCACTGATCTTTTCTTCTGCCATTTTTGTTCTGTTGTTTATCCTATCCAATGTAATTTTAATTTCACATTTTATAATGCATCTTTTAGAACAATCTTCATTTTATAGTGGGTCTTTTAAAAAATATCTTTATTTCTTTCTTGAACATGTTCATGTTTCCTACTATATTCTCGAACATGTTTATGATAATTGTTTTAATGTTCCTTTCTGATCATCCTACCATCTCTCTAATTCTATTTATTTCTTTTTCTCCAGGTTTCTATTGACTGCTTTTTCTCTGGGTCATGGGTCATATTTTCCTGCTTCTCTATAACATTTTTTGATCAGATGCTAGACAATATGAATTTTAAGTTTTGGGGTGCTGGGCTTTGTTTTATTCCTTTAATAAGTGTTGGATTTTTTTTTGACATGTAGTTAAACTATTTGGGGTCAGTTTCATTTTTTCATGGTTTGCTTTTGAGCTTTTTTAGGGGTTCCAGAACAGTCTTTAATCTAAGGCTAAGTTATTCTTACTGGAAACTCTACTAATACCTCATCTATTACATGGTCTTTCCCCTTGGGCAAGTGGGGACAATTCTTAGCTCTGTGTGAACTATGGGAATTGTTTGGTGTACTGCTTTCCAGTGTTTTTTCCTCAGCCTTGAGGAATTTCACTTCATGCATATGCTGATCAATAGTCAGCCAAAGATTAGTGGACACCCTCTGCAGATCTTCAAAGTTTTCCTTCTGTTTAGTTCCCTCCTATCTGGTAATCTTCCCCACAAATCCTAGTTGTATCAGCTTACCCAGATGCCTGTCTCTGTCTCCTGAGCTCACTGTGACTGCTGGGCTCTGTTTGGATTCCCATGTCTATTTTATTTTTTATTTTTTTACAATTTCTAAAATTATTTTTGAAATTTTATTTATTGAAACATAATCGATTACATACAGCATTAATTATCCATACCTGTGTGCCATATGTGATGCTCAAATCAGGATAATTAGTATATTCAACATTGTACAGTGTAATCTTTTTTTGTGGTCCTTTATCAATTTCTCCCTAACTCCCCCATCTTTCCCACCTATGGTGGCCTCGGTTCTATTCTCTCCTTTTGAAAGTTCAGCAAGTTATTGTGATTGTTATTCCCATGTCTGTTTTAAAGCCTGGAAAATGTTTCCAGGTGATAAACTGGGGCAATCGGAGGGCTCAATTAGTTTGTTTTCTTCCTTCTTTCAGAAATCACAGTTCTATATTCTCTGTTATTCAATGTCTGAAAACTTTTGTTTCATTATTTTAATCCAGTTTTCTGGGATTTACTATTAGAAGGCAGTTTCCTTAGCAGTTAATATTTCATGGGTGGAAGTGAATGTCCTTGTCAAATTGTTTTATGATTTTTGTTAATGTTCTTTAAGAGTAACTATGTTTTTAAAATTTCTTGTACTTTTGCTAAAAGTATCTATAAATTTTAACAAAATTATAGTATATTCCACAGTACAGTATAATGTATTCTTTTAAAACATAGTATATTTCTTAATAGAGACTCTTCTAGTTATATTTATAATTGAAGGCAAGAAATGCTATGCATTATATAAAATGTTAGATAATTCTAAATTTCCAGTGGTCTTTGTAATGTATTATGTGATTTCAGAACACAGCAGAGTTATTTTACAATTATGTAAATACATGTCAGT
Organism: Galeopterus variegatus; assembly: GCF_000696425.1. Lineage (NCBI taxonomy): Eukaryota > Metazoa > Chordata > Mammalia > Dermoptera > Cynocephalidae > Galeopterus > Galeopterus variegatus. Next base: position 240,607 of record NW_007728872.1, on the reverse strand, counting down.
GAAGTCCTTTCCTTCAGAATCTCAGCCATAATAAGCAAAGTAGAGGGCCCATTGCCCTTAAGCATGCTTGACAATGTCAAAATTATGTCTCAATTAAGCTAGTATTTAAATTATTTTGTATTTGCTGAGCATATACGATGTGCTTGGTAAGGAAAAGAGAGGGATGGTTCTGAAATGTGCTCCGTGGTAGGGAGAAGCCAATGTATTTATTTATTTATTTATTAAATTGAAACATAATTGATTATACGTATTTGTGGGGTACAGAGTTGAAATATCAATACCTGTGTGCAATGTGTGATGATCAAATCAGGATAATTAACATATTCATCATTGCAAAATGTAATCATGGGAAAAGCCAATTTAGAATTAAAATACATTGTTGTCATAATCAAGTTTTTTTTTTTTTTTTGTGACCGGTAAGGGGATTGCAACCCTTGGCGTGGTGTCGTTTGCACCGCACTCAGCCAGTGAGCTCACCGGCCATCCCAATATAGGATCCGAACCTGCAGCGGAAGCGCCGCTGCACTCCCAGCACCGCACTCTCCCGAGTAAGCCACGGGGTCGGCCCAAGTTGTTTTATATTATACTTTTCACCCACCAAGAATTCAATAGCTGTCAGTTTTCTTCAAAAACCCTCCTCTAGAAAACACTTGTGAATTAGACTTAATAAACCTTTCAATATGGTTGCCAGGTTGTTGTCTTTTTCTTAATCAGAACTCATATTTCCAACTTGTTCCTATCTTGTTAAAACGGAGTTACTAGTAATTCTTCCTTAACCAGTAGTTTTTAGAAATTACCTGGGCTATCATGTTCCTGAAAATGTTTGCTAGATTATCACATTGACAGTGACAGACACAGGTGGACAATAATAAACACAGTCACCTACTTAGTGTGTGAGACCATATAGGTAAGATTTTCAAATTGTTTTACAAAATATTAATGGCCTACAAGAAGTTGAGGTTTGCTAAAAGAGTTCCATTGTTAAATAAGTTTGAGAAACATTGCTTTCTGTATCTCTCTCTTGAATATTTATTATGCATATAAAATTTCTGAAAAGTCTTACAGTAAAGAAAAATTGTTTGATTTTTAACTCAGCATTTTCTGCAATTATTTAACTACCAGTCCTAACCACTTTCTGCCCATGAACACTTCTTGGCATCCCTTGAGACAGTAGTGTTCCTCTAAGCACAATTTTGGAAATGTTGCCTAGATGATGGTGATATATGTCATTTAGTTACATTATAGCTGTATCTGGGCATATAGAGTTATGAGAAATGTTAAAAGATAGTTGGGGGTATGGAAATATTTTGGCAAGTGTAGACTCTATTTGAACCAAATTAATGATTTTGAGGCACAAATTTCTATAGTAGACTTTCTCTCTTCAAAATAAGAGTGTTTCAAAGTATTATAAAACCAAAATTCCTAAGGCATCTTGGGCAAAAACTAAACTAACTCTTACAAAATAAACTTTTGATGCGAGGAGTATAAATGAATCAGAAACTTATGAAATAAATTGCTTTTGAAATATGACTGTGCGTAAAATTTGAGAAATGGTTTAAAATGAGCTTTGACCAAATATGTTTTGGGTTTTGCTTAATTCAGATATTCAAAGTTTAGGATGTGAATGATTCTCATGAAGAAGCCATGCATCCCTAACTTAAGATTCCAGAAAAGAATTAGAAAATGAACATTTGTGTTTAGAAGATGTTCAAGACATCTTGATATGCTACAAAGCAATTTCTTTGAGGTCACTGAAGTCTACTCACAGCTCTTCTTAGTAATCTATGAGAGCTATCAACTGAAATCCCAAGAAGGAACACAAATCTCTCAGAAATGTAGACATGATATTTTGTCTTTTATTCCTTTTTGGTAGTGAACAGAGATAAAGTAAAGGGTCGTTAAAAAGTTATTGTTTCCATTAGGTACCTCCCACTTCAACTATTTGATATTTGGTATTAGTACACAACTCTAATAGTTATTTCCTTGTTTATGCAAAACAACGATAAGTGATGTAAGCAGGCTTCTGGAAATAGAAGTTCTTAACCTGTGTTTACTGTGTTGGATTTGAAGAAGTAGAGCAGAAAATGTAATTATGTTAAAACACTTGCACTTGCCTTTTGTAAAGTATGAGGTTTACGATAGAATTTTTTAACAAAGTAGTAAGATTTACAGTAAATTGTCTATAGATGATTAGTTTCTATAACCACAGTACCTTACTGTTATCTCTTAAGTATTCAAAGGTGAAGAAATATTAGTTTAAGTAAAACTGTTAGAAGGTGAACATCAGGAGCATATAGTCAATGAATGCTCTAGTATTGGTATTTTACAAGATTAAAACACATTTTCTTACTGAATGAGAGTTTCTGGTATGGTCTACTTCATGATGCCTCCAAGAAGAGGTTTTAATCTAGCATATAACCCATTATTATCAAGAAGCCCTGAATAAATTTTGCCCTCTGTCATGTATATACTTGTTTGCATATTTGTATTTATAGCTTCAGGAAGTACTAAGTCTAACACTGAATCCTAGTTTTTTAGTGTGTAGTATTGCTCCCTTAGACTTTTTGTCTAAACAATTTGAAAAACCCCAATTTTTTTACCCATCTAGGCAGCATCAATAAAATAGTCATTATAGAATATTACTGTGTATGTGAAAGTCCTAAATTTTTTACTTGATAGAAAATTTGAATCTCAGCTGCATACCTGTTGTGACTGTAATTTTGTGTGTCAACTTGACTTGGCCACTGGGTGCCCAGGCATTTGATCAAACTTTATTCTGGGTATATCTGTGAAGGTATTTCTGGATGAGATTAACATTTGAAATAGTAGTCTGAATAAATAAGATTTCCCAACTTAATGTGGGGAGGGAGGGAAGGTTTTATTCAATAAATTGAAGACCTGAATAGAATAAAAAGGCTGAATATGAGGGAATTCCTCTTGCCTGACTGCTTAAGCTGGGACTTTGGTCTTTTCCTCCTTTGACTCAAGCTAAAATGTCAGTTATTCTTGGGTCTCAAGCCTGCCAGCTTTTGAAACTAGAACTTACACCATTGAGTGTCCTGTTTCTCAGGCCCCCGGACTCGGACTGGAACTATACCATTGGCTCCCCTGGGTCATCTCCAGCTGGACTGCAGATCTTGAGAACTATTGTCCTTCATAATCACGTGAGCCAATTCTTTATAATAAATTATATGTGTATGGTAACTTCTCGACAAATATGTATGAGCCAATTCTTTATAATAAATCTTTCCATGATTTTTTTTTTTTTTTTTTTTTTGACCGATAAGGGCTCCAGCTGGACTGCAGATCTTGAGAACTATTGTCCTTCATAATCACGTGAGCCAATTCTTTATAATAAATTATATGTGTATGGTAACTTCTCGACAAATATGTATGAGCCAATTCTTTATAATAAATCTTTCCATGATTTTTTTTTTTTTTTTTTTCTGACCGATAAGGGGATTGCAGCCCTCGGCACAGTGTCGTCCACACCACGCTCAGCCAGTGAGCGCACCGGCCGTGCGTATATAGGATCCGAACCCGCGGCCTCGGCGCTCCCAGTGCCACACTCTCCCGAGTGAGCCACGGGGCCAGCCCTCCAGGAATTTTTTAAAGTACCTTCATATGTATTTATTGTCCTCTTGTATCTGTTTTTCTGGAGAACCCCAACTAATACACCCAACTTCTTTCCTTCTTGTCTTTTTCATTAAGGCCAGAATAGGGCTACGTAAATATTGTACTTAAGGTAACAGATTGTGTCAAAGTTGGATTTTGCATATTATTATGCATAATCATTCTTATCAGACTTCTTTAGTCACATCCAGTCACTGTTGAGGCTAGACAAGGAGAAAGAACCATGAGACCAGCCATTGTCTTTGTGTGGACTTCATGACAATATTTTGAGTATCCTAAAGATCATCAAAATGTCTCTCAATATCTTTCACACTATCAAAACAATTTTGGCCTGTCTAATCAGGTGATTTTGGACCCCATGAACAAAAAGGCAAGAAAGCTTATTGGGTTTATTAACAGTCTAAAATGAGATCATATTATTTTAGAGTTTGTGTTGTAAGTAGGGCTCAGCAGACTTTTTCTACAAAAGGCTGGACAGTGAATATTTTAGGTTTAGTGGATCATATGGTTTCTTTTATAACTCTGTCATTACTCCCTCTGCTATTCAACCTGTCATTGTAGCACAGAAGTAGTCATAGACAACACTAATTTATTAGATGTGTTCCAATAAAACTTTATTTCAAAAACAGGCAGTGGGCAGATTTGGCTTGTAGGCTGTAGTTTGCTAACCCATTATAAATCTTGTGAAAATTATGGCTACCATTTGTCAAGCATCTATAGCATATTGTGTAATGTTACAGGCACATTGTATTGGTATTTAATTATTCCTTAAAACAAAGAGGAAGTCGAGGCTCTTGAGGTTTTAAACTGTTACTCCGAGGTCTCATGGCAAGTTTCAGTTGTTACTGAAATGCAGATTTATGTCCAAAGGTGATGATATGCTTATTCTTACTTTGAAGGAAAGTGCTCTGCATGTTTAAGAACTTTGCTTTTTATACGCTTAAAGAACAAAGTCATAAAATGTAAAGTTGATTTCTTACTGAAATCATTTCATAACTGATGGTTCAGATAGTGGCCAAAGAAAACTCTGACAATTTAAATTGAGGATAACGAACTAGTGACCTCTAGGGCACGAGAATCTCCCTCATCTATTCATGCTGCTGGGATTACAGGCGTCCTTGAACCCTGCCATTATGGACCAGTTGCCTTCAAGTTCTCTTTTCTTTGACTTTTTTTTTTTTTCCTTTTTGTCTTTTTTTACTGACCGGTAACGGAATCGCAACCCTTGGTGTCGCGCCCATACTGGGGACCGGCAACAGGATCGCAACCCTCGGTGTTGCGCCCGCACCGCGCTCAGCCAGTGAGTGGGAACCGGTCTCCACATGGGATCCAAACCCTCGCTCAGCCAGTGAGCGGGAACCGGTCTCCACATGGGATCCGAACCCTCGGCGGGAGCGCCGCCGCACTCCCAAGCGGCGCAGTCTCCAGTGCGCCACCGGGCCGGCCCACTTTGACTTTTTTGAGGGGCTGTGTTGGCCACTCTGGGTAAGGTCTTAGAAGAAAGTATAGCAGCATTCTAAGCATCTCTTTCCAAAATTCAGAACCAGAGGCCAGAAATATCTCAGGTCTTTGGTGAAGACCAAATATGAGAATCTTTGACCCTAAAAAGTTGATGAAGAAGTTGTTCAGTTCAGGCTATCATCCTCATCTTAGTGCTCCTGGCTTGGAAATAAACCTGATTTATGTAGAGATTACCTTCAACTCTGCTTTACATGAACAAGTTTTGAAAAAAAATGCGTTTTTCTCTTTCCTCATGCAGGCTTCTGGTAGCCCTAAAACTACAAACCTGGGAGTACAGGGGCTGTTGAAATGAGGGAAAACATCATGTCAATGTGTGTATTAGTCAGTGTTCTCCAGGGAAACAGGACCAATAGGATATATATATATATATATA
>NW_007728872.1:186004-234565 GCF_000696425.1 Galeopterus variegatus | reverse complement strand
TCATATATATATATATAAAATATATATATTATATATATTATATATATATTATATATATATAATAATATATATATTATATATATATAATATCTCCAGTGAGAGAGTGTGTGAGAGAGTGAGAGATTTATCATAAGGAATTGGCTCATGTGATTATTGAGTCTAAGAAGTCTAGACCCAGGAGAGCTGATGGTATAGTTTCAGCCCGAGTCGAAAGCCTGATGATGGGGAGAGCCAACGATGTAGGTTCCAGTTTGAGTCTAAGTCCAAAGGCAAGAGAAGACCAATGTCCCAGCTTGAAGACAGTCAGACAGGGAGAAATAATTTTTTCTTTCTTAACCTTTTATTTTATTCAAGCCTTCAATGGATTAGATGAGGCTCATCCACATTGGGGAGGGCAATCTGCTTTTCTCAATCTACTGATTGAAATGTTAATATCATCCAAAAATATCCTCACTAACACACCCAGAAACAATGTTTAACCAAATATCTGGGCACTGTAGGGCCCTGTCAAGTTGATACCTAAAATTAACTACCAGTGTGTGTGTGTGTGTGTGTGTGTGTATGTGTCAGAGATGAGAAAAACTCCACAACCTAAATCCTTCTCCTCTTCTTTTTTTTTAAGATTACAATTCCCTGTCTGATTTTCCAAAGATTGATTTGATTATTTATTTATTTATAAGGAATATTTATTGGGTATCTGTTATGTGCTAGGCATGATGCTACCATTGAGGATATAATAATGAGTTAGACACACTGTCTTCAAGGAGATTATCATCTAGTGGGGAAGATAAACAAATATAGAGATAATTTTAATATTGTGCTACAGCAGGAGTAGGCATTAAATGCTGAGGGATCACAAAGGAAAGACATCTAATCCTACTCTGGGAGTCAGAAAAGGCTTTCTGGATGAGATAAAATCTAAGTCATGAAGAAGAGGAGCTTAATCAGACAAAAAGCTAGGGAAACCTGTCAAAGGCTGAGGAAACATCATGGATGAGAGATGAGGTTAGAAGTCTTCTGAATTTTCCCCAGTCCATCTACATGATTCAGCTGAATGAAGAATGCAGAACAACAGGCATATTAAAAGAATACAAACCTCTTTTTTGGGTGCTGTGAACCAAAAGGAAAAGATGTGGCATGAATCACTCATCCAAAGTCTATTCATAAGAAGACAATATTTGCTCAGAGCCTGAACATTGTCTTCATCAATGTGGCTGGCAATGTATAAAGTAATGATGGTCCTTCTTGGCTATGTTGGGCCCCTTTTCGATTTCTGGTTGTAAAAGAGGAAGTCACTGAGTTTAGTTAGGCTGAGATCATCCCCTCTTCTCTCCCAAGCTTTGTTGAGGTGTAATTGACAAATAAAAATTGTATATATTTAAGGTACACAAATGTGATGTTTTGATATATGTTTACACTGTGAAATGATTACCACATCAAGCTAATTTACATATCCATCAACTCACATGGTAACCATCAAATCTTCATTTGAATAAGGAAGAAAGGAACTATGGCAATCCCGCTAAGGTCTAGCCCTCTTAGAGTTCTCTTTCTAGGCCACAGTACCCAACTTACCCTTTGCTCTTAAGTCTTTTATGTTAGAAGTGGGGCTAATGTCTTGTTTCCTCCTTTCCTTTTTTTCCCCTAGGTGAAATAATCACAAATGGATTTCAAGAAACATTCTATAAAGTCCTGACCTTGAAATTCTTTGTCATCCTAAGAAGTTTGGACTTTATCCCGAGGTCAAAGAAATGAAAAATCAGATTATTGTAGCTGCACTATGAAAAATGGAGTGAAGTAGGGTAACACGAGAGGCATGGACAAAAATTAATCATCTAGGTAAGGGCAAATAATGACCTGAACTAGGGTAAATGCAGTGGGAATGGAGAGATTATTTGAGATGAATTAAAAGGATAGAACAAATAGGACTTGATGACTAACTGGATATGGTGGCCTGGTGAATACGGGGCAGGAATCAAGGTTGATGGTCTGATTTCTGACTTGGGCAATGGGGTGTATAGTGGTGCTTATACAAAGATTAAGAACTTAAAAGGGGAAGTGAGTGTCAAGCAGTTCCTAGCAGCAGTCAGCTGTTAGGCTGGCTCACCACACTACTGTAGATTCACGTGATAAGGAAATGATGAGCCCAGGTAGAGTTACACAGTTTATTACTCAAAGAAAAGTAGACACATGATCTTCATGTTTGTATAGGTTCCCCAAGTTCCCTAATACAGTGTGAGGCCAAGGTAGATGCTGTATACACAGTGGATCTGTGTCCTCCCAATCTTATAAGAGGCTACTAGCAAATTTGCCCAACCTTATCCTTATCCTGGAGAGTGATGGTATCTCTGTTGTTCTGGTCAGGAAACAAATGCGCCTTCTAACACTGAGGGGTACACTATCTCTAGTCTAAGACACACAGAAACACCATGGACTCAGCATGATAATGATTTCAATTTTGGACATAATGAATTTGAAGTGCCTATGATATCTAAATAAAGATATTCAGTTGACAGTAAAATGTTTATAGGAATAATCAGTATAGTGTTTATAGAAATGAGATAATAAAAAATAAAATCTAGAAAGCTTGCTTATAATAATAGTATGATAGTCATATATAAGATAGTTACAGCAAGTGGTTATTGTCTTGCCTGATTTACCACTATGACATTATTGATAGTGTAAGATTTATTATTTTATTCATTACAAACTGAATTCACCTAGTAGGCTTAGTCTTCTGTTGCATATGAAGTTTGATGTACTGCTAACAACCTCACCAAACAAGAAAGTAATATGGTGGCAGGATATTTATGACATATTATGGAACTGGCTTTGTAACTGACTTTTGCCCACTTTAGTCTAGACTAGCCCTCTCCAATAGAAATAAAATTGTAGGCCACAAATGTGAGCCACATATATAATTTAAGATTTTCTACTAGCCACATTAAAAAAGTAAAAAGAAACAGGTGAAATTAATTTTAATAATATACTTTAACCAAATATATCAAAAATATTATTTCAACATGTAATCAACATAAAATTATTAAAGAGATATTTTACATATTTTGCATACTAAATCTTTGAAATCTGATGTGTATCTTACACTTATGGCATGTTTCAATTTGGACTAGACATATTACAAATACTCAATAGTCACATGTGGCTACTGGCTATGTTATTAGACAGTGCAGGTCTAGACTTCATAAACAAGTTATATTTCATTATATATGAGGAATATAGTTCTTTAAATGTTGGAAGACTAAGTATTATGGAATACTTTTAATTAAACAATTGAATACTAAGGACAGCTAATATTGTAATAAAAAACAAATGGCCACTGAATTGACATTTTTTTTTTTTTTTGAGGAGATCATGGGTTTCACTTAAAATTAGTTAGGTCTTGCAGTGCCTAAAATGGGCATCTTGGAAGGTGAATTTGGTCTGTAGGGTGTATCACTGGTAAACCACTCAAGGATTTCACTAAGTAGACTAGGTGGCCAGGAGATTTAAAGTACAGTTCAATGTACATCATTTACCCTTGCAGAATAAGTTGTGTTGGTAGAATTTGTTCTGTCATTTTATTTAATGAGCTGCCTCATTATTTTGCAGCTTGTGAACATTTCCTTATTTACTATGTCGACAAATGTATTGTCTCTGCAGTGCAGAAGCATCTCAAAAACCTAAAAGATTTCTGAGTAATTTAATGAAAAACAGACATTGAGGGGAAAAATCAGCCACCCTACATGCCCTCAATAGAGCAGTTGGAAATAATACACTTTTGAAGGTCTGAAGTATGTTAGTGGTTTTAGAAAAAGTCTAGTTAAGTAGTTTGAAAGACTTAAGACCTAGGAAACTGATGATACGTGATAATAACTTACTGAGTTTGCTTTGGGCCCCCCAGCAAATCATGGAACTTGATATGTATTTGAGGATACCTTTAATCCTAATCAATGAAATGTAGTCACATTGAATTGTATATTGAGGGAATGTGCTCAGGGAGAAGTGAGTTTCTGTGCTGAATGTCTGAGTGAAAGCACCTGACTACTTGAAAGCCTGTTGCTATCTCTTTGAGGTTGATTATTATCTGTGATTGATCATTGAGGATTTTTTTGTTTGTTTTTTGAAAGACTTACTTGGGAAAAGCAAATGGTAAGTGTTAGTTGAAAAGATTTTTCTTTTAGAGAGTGTTCATAGGAAAAGACAAATAGTTCTACTTTATCCTTGCTTATTGATGCTTTTATTAAGAGGCAAGCAGCTTTAAACGTTAGATTAATTCTATAGCAAAGTGATATAAAAGTGGATGTGTGGTGGGTAACAGTATTGAATGAGGAAGTCAGAAGCAGTAGGGTAGGTAACATCTCCTTTGTTTCCATGATCCAGAAGGACTATGTGTGTACCATTATACAGTTAGGAAGTTTGTCAATCTACTACAGTAAAATAATCTGGTAAGGTTTAACGTCATGTTTCTTTTTTTTTTTTTGTCTTTTTGTCTTTTTCCGTGTCCGGCAACGGATCGCAACCCTCAGTGTCGCCCCTGTACCGGACCGGGACCGGCAACGGGATCGCAACCCTCGGTGTTGCTCCCGCACCTCGCTCAGCCAGTGAGCGGGAACTGGTCTGTATGTGGGATCCGAACCCTCGGCGGGAGCGCCACCACGCTCCCAAGCGGCGCACTGTAGCAGTGCGCCACCGGGCTGGCCTTAATGTCATGTTTCTGATTTAAACATTTATGGGTTAAACCTATTGTCATTTAGTATCTTGCTTTGGAATGAAGGAGTTCCTGTCAAAGGAGTTTTCAAACAATGGCTTGAAAAGTTTGAAAATCATTGTTATACTATAGTAAATGTGGTCACAGAAGGCCTCCCTGAGAAATGGATATTTGGGCTATGACTTGAAGGAGATGGGGGAGAGAGCCCTGCAGAAGCATAGGGAGGAGAGGGACAGCATGGAGGCCAGTGTGGCTACAGAAGCAAAGGGTTTACTATCATCTATTGCCTTCTTTATTTTCTAGGTACTAGTTATACAAACCTTACTTGAAATGAGGAAAATTGGGGAAAAATGTTATAGCAGAACAATGGGTTTCAAACTTTTTAAAGCATTGTTTGGAAATAAATCTTAAAATATAAAACAAATAAAAATGATATTATAGCTTAAATTATGAAGGGAACATGTCAGAAAACCTTGGGAGTCAGATCAAGGTTTTCTGACATGGGGCTAGTTTGAGTTTCAAAATGATGAGAGTAATAGATTTTAACCCATTAAATTAAAACCCAAACCCAAACCCAAACAAAAATGAAAACCCATGAGACTACACTTAAAATAAACAAATAAATAAGGGAATAGGATACCAACTAATATATGTAGGAGGAATAATAGTGTTAGAAAATCATCATTTGCAACCATCATAACTATCAGACAGCAATTACCAGCGGATGCTAAAACTAGTGAGTGAGAATTTGATGAAGACCAGGATATTTACAAAGTCTTAAAAATTATCTCCCCATAGTGTATTTTTTAACTACAGAGGATAAAACAATTTTTAATTACAAAGAACTTTATGGTGGAGTGACCTGGTACACACCACCATAACTACTTAAGTAATCAAAGTTAACATCACCAATAATCGGACAAACAAATATCACGTGCTTCCTGATGTGGTACACTGAGAAGAACACAACATCATTTATATAATTTTGTTGCAAAGAATGCATAACCTAAATCTAATTATAAGGAAATATTAGACAAACTTATATTGAGGGATTTTTACAAAGGAAATTGCATGTACTATTTACAAAGGTCAATGTTGTAAAAGACAGAGAAAGGCTAATTCTGGACCAGACAAACAAAAATTGTTGTAAAGGACATTTTGGGGACAGAATTTAAGTAACTTCTCTATATTAGATTACATAATAGCATTATGTCAATATTAAATTTCCTGATTTTGATTATTATACTTTGATAATGTAAGTGAATGTCTTTGTTCTTGGGAAATACACACTGAAGTATTTAGAGGTAATAAAACATGGTATCTTCAACTTACTCTCAAATAATTCAGAAAAAAAAGTTATACATAGAGAAAGGTGAGAGCAGGAGGGGGAATGGTAGGAAACAATGATGAAGTGATTGTGGCAAAATGTCAATCTGGATCAAGCACATGATATACTATGCTTGAAACTTCTGTAAGTTTAAAATTATTTCAAAATGAAAAGTTGAAAACATAAGTGATGATGTACTGGATGCACTGGGCCTGGACCTCCTTCTATTTGCTGCCTTCCCTTCATCTATTTTCTTCTAAGAAGGATCCTAAATATAGTTTGAAAATTACTGCAATAAAGTGATTATTCCTTCTAGCAATGAAAAGGGAGGATGCAAATAGTTTTAGATTTAATAATTATTTTATATAAGAAAGGGGACACAATGTTTCACTAGCTGTTAAGAAGAGACTACTTGTTTTTTTTACATATTTCTAATGTGCAGATATTATTGGTAAACATTGATAGACACTTAAAGAGCATATGGAAAAAAAATTAGGCACTAAGGCAAATTCTCTATTTGGCCTACGGGCTCAGGGAATTGTGAGGGAGGCTGCCCATAGACAGTTAGGAAGAAACTTATTTAGGTAGCAGCAATAAATTTTACTTTTAATTTAGATAAAAGTAAACATGTGCAACTAAAATGAGGCATAGGAAGGGATAAAGTGTGGAAATTCTGATCAGCATAATTATTTGAGTTTATAATCATGGTAAGATTGGCTGCTATCACTAGAATGACAGGGTGACCTTTAGAAGTGACCTTTAAAAGTTAGAGGACAAATGATGAAAAAGATAATTCAGAATAGAGAAGAGAGCAGTCAAAGGAGCAATGTTAAAAGCATCATATTTCAGGCCACTTTAGCAGATGTACCAAGTCAGTACCATCTATGTACTTGCAAACACCTGTGATGTCAAAAAGAGAGGGACAGACACTACCTGAGCCAGGTGTTATTTCCCTGTGTTTCTTAGATTAACAACATAAACCCCAGTCAATATCGTACTTCAAGAAGAACAGAATTTGAAGGTCTAGAAAACAGTGGAACTACTGAAATTATGGAATTATTATAAGCATGTGAATAGCATACAGATTGGTTTCAAAGGAATTTTAGTTTTCCTAAAGGAAAAAACCCAACAAAGAACAACAAAATAAGTCATATTCTTTTGACCTAATTTGTGGACTAAATACTAAAACCTTGTAAGAGATGAGCTATAACAAAAGTGGGGAAATTATATAACATATGAAAGAGTATTGTTTTCAAAACTGCCATAATGTTTCAGAAATTATAAGGGGTGGTCATAGCATACATAGATAAAGAATAAATGAAAATAAATTTAATTAAAGGTAGAATAATGAACACATTAGAATGAACAAGAAGAGAAGTAGTGCTCACAGTGTACCTATGGCAGCAGGTACAAAATCTGTGGTTTCTTGGCAATTTGAAAAGTAATGAAATGAAAATTGACTTCTTATGGACACAGGTGATCGAGGTGTAAAAAGCACTATTGTTATAGAAATGAGCGTCTCTTAGAGATTAGGAAAAATATAAATTACAAAAAAAAGATGTGAGAAATTATCTGTAATTTCAACCTTTGTGGGCATGGTATGAAAGTAGGTAGGACTAAATTAAGGAGGAAAGGATGCTGCCTATAACTGTAGGCAGTGTACAGGCAGGGTGCTTGTCAAGTTCTGCCATGGAACAGCAATGAAGCATCTTAGTAGTTATATTAAAGGGATAGGGGAATGGATAATTGAATGACCACATTTTATACTAGTTATTACTCTCTCAGATGTAAGAAGGGAGACCAAATCAGTACTCCAGGACACCAGGTGGTTGGTTAAAGGAGTAAAGAAGAAATGTTATCCTAGTTGGCATAGCCTTGCTTAGCTGCTCAGGTAACTTCCATGTGCTCCTTCCACAGTACCAGGTATTATTGATTGCTGTCTGCAGAACTCAGGCACAGAGGGCTCGATAGTCTTCTAGTCTTTGAAACTTTGGTATAATGATCATGATAAGTCCTTGGAAAATATGCAGCAAATGCAGAGATGTTGGTGTGTCAGTAGAATTAATGACCACATCTGTCTTTTGACTGGTGTTTTCACTGAAATGATCAGGCCTAGTGATGATTTCCTAGTCACAGATTTTATTAAAAGGATTGACTATATATAACATCTGACATTTTGATTCTTATAATGGACTAGGCTTTTAAACACTGAACCACAGTTCTGCCCAATGAAAAGCACAGGTGTTCTGACAAGCAATAATGAATAAAATGTGGTATTTTTATTTTGTCAAATAGTATGCATGCATATAGCGCCTACAAGAATCCAGAATACAGGGCTGATTTAATGGCAATCAAATTTTAGTAGAATTTACTTGATTTTAACATCTTCCTTTTAGAGTGGAATATGATATCTTAAAGAGGATCAAATTACCCATTCTGGGAACAAAGACTTTTGAAAGCTGTCAGCTTACTGACAGTTATGAGCATTTATTTCAGGCTTATAAAACATATTAATCAAACTTGTTCATAGCATGGTGGTCCAAAGGAGGTTATTTTATTTTTGAGAGATACTTTAAATCACTGAAGAGCACTGGTAACATATATTCCATTAATTTAAAGCTGAATTTTTTTTCCCTTCAAAGTGAATAAATAATTTTTTTCAGGCTTATGGAATGAAGCATACTGCAGGATTCTGTTTATTACGAGACTATTTGCAGAAGACCTCTGCACCATTCATTGAACCTTGAAAACCTTTGAAAATATGGGTTGCATTTGCAAACTTCAGTGTATGACATGGAAATCTGGCAAGCTGCCTGGCTTCTACTTAAAGGATTGTCATTCTGGGAAAAATAAATTTCTCTAACTAGACAAAAGTCAATGTTTTCGTGTTTTACTGCAATCAAACTGATAGAGCTGACAATTTAATGTCTCAACACTTAAAATATCTGTGGATAATCAGTTACCTCAATCAATCATAAACAGAAATCCTTCTATTTTCAAAGCTTGTGTGTCTGTGACTAAGATATAAAATAGTTTGGTGAGACCCTTCCCCCACAACACCTCGCTATCTATCCCCCACCATTATCTCAATATTCCTGATTTGTCCTTAGCTATGCAGATATTTATACACATTATGCATCTAGAAATAACTTTTAACAACTCAAGTGTGATCAAATTTAGAAAGTTTTCTTTCACTGTCCTGTTTTATTTAATTTTTATGGGTAGTTTATAGCCTATGTGCCTGTCAGAAAAATGTGGAAGTGTGCTGGCATTCCAGCTGAAACATCGTTATGAGTGAAAAAATGCTCAAGGCTTTTTCAAAGCGGATGCTGAAACATAACATTTCCCATCTCTGACTCCAGGGGATGCTGGTAGCTACCCCAAATAGACAGGCTTTTCAGGGTCAAATGGTGTAGTGCTGGCCCCTTAGGATTTCCTGGCAGGCACACCGAATGGCTGACTTTTGGAAAAGAACTGTAATGATGATGACGATGATGATAAAGCAAAGGAGGCAGTGACAACACAAGAAGGCGCCTGAGGAATTGGGTTCCAGGTAGCACTAGATTTGGCAGAGATGACAGGTTCATTTCACTAAGCTTTGGTATTGATAATGACGGGAAACTTCAGACAGTTTTAGAAATCTGTTTCTATTAAGATATGCCATGGTGTATCTGCAATGTGAGAACAAGTTTACTGGGGCACGTCATTCTTTCAGCATGATAAGAATTGATGTGAGTGGTTTATATTCCTAACATAATTACTATGAACACTCAATAAGCCAAATTCACTGTTTGGAGCATTTTTTGATATATTTTTAAATGTATTGTGTGTATGTATATGTTGATATACAAATTCACCCCTACTGCCTCCTTTTTTATTCTTTGATTATTTGGAGCTTTGCAATCAAACTAAGCAGTTTTAGGACCCTTGGGGCAGCATCTTTTAGTTCCCCATCAGGCTACGTTGCAAAACAATCAATCTTGCTCTCACACTCACTTGGCGGAAGTGCCACGACACGAAGAGTGCAGTGCTTTGCTCTTGCCATGAAGCCTGGGTGACAAAAGTTTTTACAAGAAGCTGACTGTATTTGGGGTTATGAATATGCAATGACTCTCATTAGTATTGAAGCGCCAGAGCAGGGGCTGACATCCCCGGCGACTTTGAGTTGCTGCAGAATCGGCTAATGAATTGTCTCACTCCCTCACTCACACAGTCTGCTGTTGTGGCTCCTAAGTTCCAAGAGGAGTTGCCCATTTTGAGAAGACCATTGACTGCCGAAATGAATTGTCAAGAAATACTCTTTACTTTTTGAAACAATGTTTAGACAGTACTTAGATTGTCAAAACAGAAAAGCACTAAACTTTGCATAAGACAATATCCTGAATAGGAAAAACTAGAAAGAGACACAAGAACATATACGTACTTATAGTCATCACGGTGTATAAATATGCTTCTATCCTAGATCATTGTACAGTGTGTGTATCTATACATAGATGAAATCAAGTCATAGAAATCTGACATTTTGTTGGTTTGCTTATTATCCTTCCAAATGGAAAAACAGAGATGATAGGAAATTTCCAAAATGAAAAGGGTTGAAACACAAAATTATTTCATCAATTCTTTACTGTATTCTTTCTTATTTATTCCAGGGTCTCTGTCAAACATTTTTCAGCTGATACACATACCATGTTTCATGAATATGTCACTGATAAGGATATGTTTCTAGCCACTGATTAAGATATCTGAGCTGATTTGCAGTGTGTAAGAAGATGCAAAAGTGCTCAGAAACCATTTTAAATGGTTCCTTTTCAACAGAGTAAATTAAATGTGTTTTTCCACACTCCTCCTTCCTTGAAATTTTCTTTCAGCTAGAGGAGAACTTCTGTGGCTTACTGCAGATTATAAAATATGGATTAAATTGAAATTGAGAATATATGCTAAAAGGTAAGGATATGTTGTAAATTGTGCAAATATGGCAATGAACAAAGAGTAAGTCCTTATATTAGGATGCTTGCTTCTATAGTCATTTATTTAATCTGCAATGGAAAGTTATTCCTTGCAAGGAAGCAGATGTAATTTTTGTACTGTTTTAGAGGGTTGTGATGTTATAACTGCCATATCAGTTTGACCCGTCACTGGAAACAAGAAGAAAATAAAGCCCAAGAACATATACATATAACAGTACTAAGAATGAGTGTAGCTTAAAATAAATGCAGCTCTGACAAAAGTGGCTCAAGTATCATACATCAAACACTTGTTACCTCTGCTGGCCTTAGTGACTGCACATGACTAAGAACAAATCGGTGATAAAATCTCAAGAAAGATGAAACCAGTCTGAGCCTTTGCAAAGACCATCAGTCATTCTGCAGAGCCATAATATTATTAGTTCAAGTAATCCTTGGCTTCCTATTTAATGGACACAATACCCCTCCACTTCTAGACCAAAGTCACCAAGGGAAATCTTTTCCTTTTTTAAAAATTGGACACATCTTAGGACCAATCAGATCTTATCACAAGCTACTAAATTATTCAGTTTTATTCCTAAATTTGCATTCTTGCTATACTTTACTGTCAGTATAGGGTTTAAGAAATTTGCTATTCTAACATACTTATATAATCAGAAGTAAAGTGCCTATACAATCACTCACAAGCATTTTCTGATTTCTGTAGGCTGTTTTCCTAGATATTCAAACATTTTCTGTTATAAGACAAAGATCTAACTGGGTATGTCAAGATAAAGTATTCAACTCTTATGAAACACTCAGATTTTAAAACACAAAAGTAGAAATGAATCAGCTGAAACAATTATTTGTAAGCATAAACTATTTACATTTAATGGAATATTAACCAATATCTGTTACCACAAATATAAGAAACTTAAGTGAAAATAGTTTTAATTGCAATGATGGTGGTTTTGATTTGGCTGTTTAATTAGCATCTACCTTCTAGACTTCATGACTGCTATGAACTGAACATTATTTATGGAAAGTTTATCCATATATAATTTGGTGCTTATTGCTTTTATTAAATATTGGTGTCTAATGAAATAAAATGCAGAGAACCTGTGCTTCTCACATTTTTATGAGTGCTTTACTGACGATTATTTACTGCACCTCCTTTTCTTTGTCCAACCATAATATAATTGTAACAGCAGACAAAATAATATGTTATATTGCTTCTATTCACATTATGTTAAACTCTCTTAGCACATACTTGAAATAGAATTTGGACACTTGCAAGAGAACAGCAAATATACATATGGATTTAGGCAATTATTTGATACTCCTATATAGCATACATATCCATAATTAGTATTTTGACATAGTTTTATGAAGTGGACCCAGAATTGGAGTATGCTATAGTAGACCAAGTACTGGAAATCAGAGACACATTCATCTTTTCTGTCTCCCTCTCTCTTAAATACACATGTATGTTCTCATGATGTGAAGCAGAAAGATGTGTTCAGTCTTTGATGAGCTTACCTAAAATTTTGCCAGCAGAAGAAATTTTACCTTTTTAAATTTGAACATACATGTAAATTTTGTCC
This sequence comes from Galeopterus variegatus, assembly GCF_000696425.1. Lineage (NCBI taxonomy): Eukaryota > Metazoa > Chordata > Mammalia > Dermoptera > Cynocephalidae > Galeopterus > Galeopterus variegatus. The sequence goes on along the minus strand of NW_007728872.1, from coordinate 221,983 downwards.
TGTATGGCTTAGTATTGTTTTTATTGTGATTTACATGTGGATGGGGTGGGGGAAGGGGGGTACCATAGTCTTTTCAGTCTTTAGGGTCTTTAGAAGTCATAATTTGAACTTGAATAGACCAACTTGAATTTACCACCAGCAAGTTCACTTATACGTTTCCTTGTCTGCCATAAATTAACATTTATTGAGTATAACCTGGTTGCTGGGGGTGGGGAGAGATGGCCTAGAAAAAGACAGAAAGCAGAATCTTGGGTACCAGGAAGTTTACCACGTAGCTGGGGTGAAAAATGACAAGGGAAACAATGGAGATTCATTTACAGACCTGCTACCTTCCAGCGTAGATTGGTTTAGTGCATACTAACTGCACTAATATTTCAGGGTTGCCATTGAAATGTGAGAACAGCCTTAGAAGGGACAACTGTAGACACTTGTTATAGGAGGCAAGTTTCTGCTTGGATTTTGGAAGTTTGAATATTTTATTTAAACTTGGCTTTACTTTGAAACAGGACTTCAGTGTGTTTAAAACTCACTTTATCTTGATTTCAATGGTAACATTTCCTTTAGAAGTGATATAATTTGAAGTTTAGAATTGCATGTAGTGTCCTTTTTATTTTTCTTACTTAAAAATTGTATCTTCAGCTAGGGAGAAAAAAACATGTTTGCCATGTTTACCCCTTACAAATGTAAGAAGTACGAGAATGAGGGAATATACATTAAGAAGATTAATGTAACATTTTAAACAAGCTCCTTCCTTAACTAATTCCCCTCTAGTCTTTCCTAAGTATATGTTCAATATTGATTCCATATTGACGTCTAGCAAAATTATGCAGAGATTCCTAAGTCCCATATCACTGGAAATAGTCATTGTACAGCATGGGGGGCAGGGGTTGTCTTGTATTCCTTGGTGTTGGGTCTCTGAAAACTGCTATAATTTTAAATTACTAGCCACAGCCAGGCTCTCAGTAAAATTGTGAAGTTGTTTACCTACTACCCTTTACTTTCACTCTTCTTCCTCTTACCCTTTCTCTATTCTCCTCACATGGTAATAAAAAAGGCTTGAGGTTATCTCCTCCCAGGGACATTTGCTTTTTACACAGGAGACTCTGGGATTTGATGTGAGTGTGTTAGGTATACGGCAGGCACTGTGCTAGGTGCTTTACACATATTATTGCAACACAGATAACTCTATATGAAAAAAGAGTGGTGTAGAGAAATGTATGAAGTGAATTGTCAGGATCACACAGGTAGCTAAGTTTTGAGTCCTAGTGTTTTTGACTCCGGAGCCTATACTCTTTGTAATACATCAAAACATTTTAAGACTTTGAATAATCTATGCTGGAAGTTCAGACTTTGTTCCAGTCAGTCCCACAGGAAAGATGCTTTCGGCTAGGAGCATTGCTGCCCTACCTGGTGTCCTTTAAATTAGATGAGGTGGATCTAATTAGTTCTGCTAAGTCATAAAGCCAGTTTTATACAGTTGCACCTTACGTTTTCTTAATGTACACTTATTTTAGGGAAACTTTAATCTTTGTTTTGAATTTATTCAATTAAATTCAATTTAGTGATCATTTATTGAATGCCTATTTTTTACCAGGCACTGTGCTAGATGCTGGTGGTATAAAGAGTCTATTTAGGGAGAGAGACATAAATAACTACAATTCACTGAATGATATAATAGAGCCATATGCAAGGGATCATGGGAACACATGAGGGAATAATTAATTCTGCCCTGGGGGAAGATGTCAGGGAATGCTATATTTGATCAGAATCTTGAAGGACAAGAAATAAGAATTTCCCTGAAAGGCAGGAGGAGGTCAAGAGTTCATTTTAGGTGATGGTAACAGCATGAGCACGTGTGTGAATATGCCTGGCAAACTGGGGGATAGTAAGAGTGGTAAATTATAAAAATGGTCACAGATTCTTCCCTTACCTGCATCTAACTCCTAAAAATGTGACGCTGCAGTTCCTTCTATTAAAAGGTGGAGTCTCTCTCCCCATTGCTGAATCTGGGTTGATAGTGTGACTTGCTTTGGCCAATGGACATTAACAAATGTGAAACAAGCAAAGACTTGAAAAGTGCTTGTACACTGGGACTTCTGTGCTTAGAATCCTGGGGCCATATTGTGAATGAGCCCAGATAATCCTGCTGGAGGATGACTGGCCACCCAGTGGAGAACTGAGGCCCTGGCTGACGGGTCTTCAAACCACTAGACATGTGAATGAGATCATCTAAGATCATCCACTTACCAGCTGATCTACAATTTGACCACAAACACATGTGATAGTCCAGGAGAAATCAATTGTCAGCCCAGATTTCCCCTGATCTGTCCAGGTTGTCAGCCAGATAGAATAAGCCAGCTGATTCACAGAATTATGAACTAAATAAAATGTTGTTTTAGCAGTAGGTTTGGGTGTTTTAGCAAAGCAGATACACAGAGGGTATGTGTGGAGTACAGGGAATGTGGAAAGAGAGGGTGGCTGAAGAAGAGATCCACAGAATCTCTGACATCACGTTAAGGAGTTTAGACCTACCGTCTAGTACCAAACTTCCCAAATTTCATTGATTCATGTACCCCTTTTGCCTTTTTATCAGCACCACACTCTCCCGAGTGAGCCACGGGCCGGCCCGCCTTTTGCCTTTTTAAAACTGTATTCATACTACCTGAATAGATTAATTTTTATTTAAATTGTCTGATTTTTATGCTAAAATGTATTTAAAAGCAAACTTAATATTAACTTGACATCCAAGTTTAATGTGATAATTCTATTTTTCTAAACCTATTAAGATATATAAGTATTTAAACAGTTGGTCCATTTGCTATCAGAAATCATCTTGTATGTTATGAATGGTGCATTCTAGAATTCCTTCTTTAATCAGTAGGATTCAGGAGTATGTGGAGAATAGCTTGAGGTGGAGAGGCTGCCAGTGGGAAGGATTGAGGTCACTGCAGAGGTCTAGGTGGGATGTGGTACATGGTAGGTACTGTCAGCTTAAGATGTCTTCTTCCTCAGGAAGAAGAGAAAGGACCTGGTGACAGATTTGATGCATGTGGGAATGGGGAGTGTGAAGGAGAGGAAGGGTATAAATGTGGCTGAGGTAACTAGCATTGAGCGGATACTGAAACTATTAAGAAAGGGAAGAGAGAAAAAAATAAACAGTAGATCTGATGTTGCACTCGTTGAGTTTGAGATAGTAGGTCATTTGAAAACAGAGGTGTATTAGGCATTTGGATATGTGGGTCTGTGCATAAAATAGTATTTTTGAAGTTAGCATACAGGTGGTAGGTAGTTGAAGTCATGGAAGGAGATGATATCATCTAGAGGAAGTATTTAGAGCAGAGATCATCTTCAGCCTTTTTTTTTTCATTCCCAAACCTTAAAAGATTTTCCTAACTCCAGCTAGAAATGGTGAGTGGTTCATATCAGTAATGATTCTTAAATGGGGGTGCAGAGTGTGTAGTCTGAAAAAATGTCCCCAGGTGATTTTGATACACTGCCCCTCACACCTTGTTGATTTAGAGTGAAATGAAGGCAGGGCTGAGGAAGGAGAATTAGTGAAAAGAGTGGTATGAGAGGTAGACCTCTCTAAGAGAGAGAGAACTTTTACAAAAGTGGAAGAACTTTAAGATGAAGGGGTGAGCCATAGTACTAAATTCTGCAGAGAAATCCAGTAGTATGAAGGTTATTCGTTAGTCCAAGCTGGCTCATCAAGGTATAGTACTGGGCATGTAATAGTAACATAGTAAAGGTTTGGGTGAATGATTTATGTAGAACTGTTTTGGATTTGAAACACTTCATAAACCTTAAATATTCAAGTCAAACAGCCTCCATAACTGTACTACTTTGAGTTTGGAAATCAGCGTGGATTTAAAAGTTTTTCTTTCTCCATCCATGGCCAAAGTGTTAGAAGAGTGCCTACATGGGTACCACAATCCTCATCTCAGTGCAAAGCAATGTTTGAGACTGTTTTCAGGAAATAATGCTAGGGGGAAAGATGCCATCTTTTTTATGGCTATTCAACACGTAGGCCGCCTGCCCCTGCCACCCGAGGCTCTCAGCAGCAAGTTACTTGCTCTGTGCTGATTTGGGTTGATGGAATGAATCTACTTTACTGGCAGAACTGAGATGTCATCAACCTATCTGGTTCTCAGGTAATTTTATACTTTTATTAGTAGATGCTTTTGTTATTGTTATTATTTTTAAAATGAACGAATTTCTACCTGGCTTTGCCTGCAGCTAAAGAAAGGCCCAGCAGAGTTTCCTCAGACATGATCAGGACAGCAGAGTTTCCTCAGACATGATTTGGTGCCCCTCGCATCCTGCTCAGAATTCTCAGCAGCACACATTCATTTGACATCTGGCATTCGCGACTCCTGTGAGAGTGGCTTCCCCCTCAATGTGCCCCGAAAGCATTCCTGCTGTGCCCCTTCTGTCCAAGTATAAACACATCATAGGAAATGAACAAGTAAAGACCCAGCTTTTCCGGGAGGAATCAAGAAGCCCCTCACCCAGCTGGATCTGGGTTTTGATGTCCAGCTTCTGGATGTTTGACCTGCCGTTGGCACCTAAGTCCCTTTCTCTTGAACTCCCCCCAAGTGCTGTCCACAGCTTCTGTTCTAAGTCATCCAGGTGAGGAGAAAGGCTTCAGGACCTTTAAAATGGGAAGGAAGGGTTGTCTTTCATTGCAGATTCATCAGTGCAGCTGGATTCAGTTATTCACAGTTGTAAATGTGGGCTGTATTTACCAAGGTAGGGGACACCTTCAAAAATAATTGAAGCAGTCTACAGCCAAACATGTCAGTGATTAAATACATTCATTTCTACTTGTTTTACTATGAAGATAAACAAATTAAAATGATAACAGAAAAGGGGTATATAACTAGGAAGCTGAGACACCAAAATAAAAGCAGAGACTTTCACTTTCCCCTCACCGCTGTCTTTCCAATTCCGTTTTTCGCTCCAGCCTAATGAATGCATTTTAAGTAAAAGCTGCGTGTCCTCTGTCCCCTCTCTCTCCCTACTACTGCACATATCAGCTCAGCCACTTTTTCAGATCCACTTCAAGGAAACCCGGGCTTGAAAACTGTCCCTAAGGCTTTGTCTGAGCCGCGCCGTCCTGCAGCACACGCTGGGTGCAAGCGCCGGAGTGGGAGCCGAGAGCCAGGCGGGCTGCGGGGAGGACGTCGGTGACCAGGAGCCGATGGCGAAACAGGGGTCGTCGCTGGTTTGATGTGGGAAATCAGAAAGGCTGGCCTGCGTGCCAGGGCATTTGAATATTTGGCAAACAGCTGGCCGGGCTCCGGGAGGGCGCCTCTGATTGGCCTCGTCAGGTGCTGGAAGATGAAATGCGGCGGCGAGCGCGCCAGCTCATAGCTCATAGCCTCGCAGTCAGCCTTGAATTTAGATTTGAATTGTGATATCAATGTCATGGTGGCACATGCTTTGAGAAAGTACTTACAGAGAATAATTGAAAGATTCAGTGTGAAGTTTCTGAAAGCCGTAATTTAAAGTTCCAGAAGCCTCCATATTACTCTCGCCATTAAAATTTAAAGTGACAGAAGCCCAATTATGGATGGTTATTTTCTTAAATAAAATCATATTTCCATGCCAAGTGAAAGATTCATTGCTGCCCACTAATCTCTGTCAGGAGAACCAATCTCGCTGGCCTCCGGTGTGGGCAGCGAAGATGGTTAGCTTTATTCTGGGGACAATGGAGCGGCACTGGGGGGAGCCAAGCTGGAAGGCCTCGCAGAGGAGCTGCCTCGCGGGAGGCTGATCTGCATGACAATCACTATTGTGGATCCTCTCTGGTGCCGGCCTCCACACTTACCCAAATGCAGCGTAACTTTCATAGCAGCTGAGAAGGCTAAGTAGCTAGTACGGTAGGCACACGTTTTGCAAAGCCTGAATGATGTCAAAAACTGCTAGTTAAGAGGGGACAGCTGGTTATAAAGCTAAACCACACCGAGGAATGGAGACTTGGAACATCACTTCAAAACCCAATAAAGGATATAACTTTGGGGGACTGTTAGAGATAGGAAGTTTTTCCCTCTTCTTTTAACTCAAATCTGTGTACCAAAAGAAGCCTTGTCTTACTAGGGCTTCTGTGGCCATTGAAACCATGGCATGAAAATAGATCAGTGGAGATACAGAAACATTTCCAGTGCAGAAATTTTAGTCTCTGTCAGTTAAAAGTATGGAGCCAGACTTTTAGACTATATTCTTTCTACCAGTTTCTTTGCTCTGTTTGGTTTTACTTTAATACTGCATTATGATTTGGGGAATATGGTAGAATGGTAGCCAGAATTGCAATGGAAAATTGTGCAGGGCCAGTCAAGCTTAAACCACTGTTACTTACTGAAAACTTTCTTCCTTAGGGTTCCCACGGAAAAAGGAGCATGTGAGTCAACTAATGTTGTGATGCATGCATGATGTTGGATGATATAGAGACTGTGTATGTATCAGTACTAATTTAAGCAATGTCTTATAAATAATAAATCATATAATTTCTCAAAGTTTCACATGGAAAATTTACTGATTCAGTTTTTTGTTGTTGATTCTACTGAGTTTTGTCATGACTTTAGCACAGCCAGCCCTTTGTCAGTTTGCAAGTTTATTTTTTGTTTTCTGGATTTAGCCTTAGGACCTCTCCACCTTTTTACAAAACTGATCCCATGATATGAACTCAACCTCCCTTCCTTCCCTTTTGTTCATGTCTCAGTCAGAGGCGTCCACCTTCACTTGTGCCCATGATTCTATCACTGTCCTTAGGCTGTCATGATAAATGATTTTGTCTCTTCCATTTTTCACCTTTGCCATTTTGTTGGCCTCTTCCTTATTAAAAAGGTCCTTTCTTAAATTCCATACTCTCAACCCTTCTTCTTGACTTGTCTACTTTCCTGCCTCTGCCTTCTCACCATTCACTCTTTAACCCTTTGCAGTCTGGATTCAGCCACCCTGGATGTATAAGGGTACGTAAAAGCTCATGGAAAATAGAATTGAAAGATAATACGAATCTTTATGTGAACTTTTTGAAGTACCCTCATACTTTCTCAAAGACTATATTCCTACTTGACAGAACACTTTTCTGACTCTGCCTAGAGGGGGAGTGATTTACCTAATTGTTGGGTGAGTAAGGGGGCCAGCTCAGCTTACTGTCATGCCCCTTACACCTGGAGGAGGGCCTGCCTACCAAGAGGACACGTTCTCCCCAAGGCTAGGGACCAGCCCCAGTTATCACTGCCCTGGCCAGCCAGGATGGTGTAATTCTGTAGTTTAGACAGCCAGGTGTGTTTTGGCTTTCACACTAAACTACCTCCTTCACTCTGGCCTCAGTCAGTAATAAAGGTTATATTCTGGTCTCCCATCTGTTTTATTTTTGTATTATTTTTGAACTTGTTCAGAACCTAGGAGAGGAAGAAACCATTAGAAACCTCAACAAATACAATAACGTGTACAGGTAAAAAGTTAAACTCCTCCCTTCTCAACCTCATTTTCCAAAAGTAACCACTATTAATGTGTATCCTTTCTGATTTTTCTATGCAGATGCAAATATATGTATATATAAGTATATAATAGAAATATTTTTACCTGAATATCACATAACAGAAATATATGTAACTGTATATTTACATTGATATCTAAGACAGATGTTTCTATTCATATACTCTCAATATATATATTTATATACATACACAATTCTATTTTTTCAACAGTGATATCACAGTGTACATTTTGTTCTGCATCTTCCTCTTTTTACAGTTTCTTGTCAGTAAATAGAGACATACCTTATTATTTTTAATGGTTACGTAGTGTTCTATGGTATACATGGTTCATAATGAACATTCTTCAACTGCTGGCCATTTAGATTATTTAACATTTTTGCTATGGCAAACAACTCAGCAGTGGACGTGGTAGTATTTTTATTTTTGCCAACTTGTGCTATTGATTCTGTAGGATAGATTCCTAGAAGTGGAATTGCTGGGTATCTCATAAGATTTAATTGATTAATAACAGAGACCCACAGGTTGGGAAGGAGTAATCCCACACTCCTAGGAATGATATTTTCTTCTTGCTATGACTTTGAAAAGTCCAGAGGATGAGACTCCATACTCTTTTGTCTTTCAGTGTCTTGAAATTGAAATGGACTATAAAAGAAAAGGTAATGCAGTCATGTGTCATTTTGGTCAACAACAGACCACACATATAAAATTATAATGTCTATACCATATAACCTAGGTGTGTAGTAGGCTACACAGTCTAGATTTGTGTAAATACATTGTATGATGTTTGCACAATGACAAAATTGCCCGAGGACAGATTTCTCAGAATGTATCTTTGTTGTTAAGTGATGCTTGACTGTAGCTATGATGCTCTGGTCAAATGAGTTGGAAGTGAAAGCGAAAGACTGAATCCTAAGGTTATACTTTGGTGAGCCTGGTTGACAAACCAATTAGGAAACAGAAGGTAGGGGGTTATCATGTTATGGCAGCCCCAGATGTTTGGATTGGTTTTCATTTATATAGTAGGGAAGTTATACTTTTATAACTCATGTAAACTAGCTATGGGGGATTAGTTTACTCTGGGTGTCCACCACTGCAAACCTGTCTTTCAAGACGGTCCTCTACAAACCTTTAAGCCTTGGCTCTTCAGGAAGCAGGTGATCTATTAAGAGTCTAGCCCAACTACAAATGTTCTTAAATCTAGTTCTACCACATATCCCAAAGTGCATCAGGCCTGAAAGAATAGTTGGGCTGCCCCTCACCTGGGTTGCTCTGCTTGTGCCCAAGGTTGTTTTCCTTGCAGAGAGGCATGTGGCAGTTCTTTTACAAGCTGGCCTAAAGGAAAGAAAAGATCATGATCCGACTTGCCAGAGCTGTGGTATCCTGGCTATTTCAGGTGGCCCTCTCCAAAGCATGTAGGATTTATTTAGAATATCTGCAGTATTGTGATGACCTACGTGGGAAAACCCTGTGTATTATGGAACTTGCTGTAGGAGCAGTGGGAACAGTGCCACAGACGTGCCTGATTGATGGTCACATCCTGTATGTTTTTCCTACTCTGGGTGCACATGAAAGCATGTCTGCATTGGAAACAAGTGCAGCATGAGTAGCAAAGACGACCACGTTAAACAGCCAGGAATCATCATATAATGTGCACATTTATACAGCACTGCAGAAAGGACCAGGCAGCCTGGCCATGTTAGGTCATTTCACTGCTCACCAAAGAGATTTGAAATGGACTTTTAATTATGATTGCCTATTTGCTATGGCTATATTCCTTAATATGAGCATCTGATTAGGTTAATTTTCTTTAACTGATGAATAGAGCACTTAAACTTGCAGGGCTGAGTTTGTTGTTATGTACTGGTAGTGTTATATTCTGACTTTCTGCTGGAAGTAAAAATTACAGGCACTCCTTATCTGTTTTAGTTTTGAGGTCACTGTTCTTCCTTCCCTCACCTTTGTGTGGCTTTTTAGATTTGTTAATGGAGATAGGGCAGGGCTAAGTGACTATTAAACTCCTTTCCATATACAGTAAAACCCATTAACATGGACCTCAGTAAATTTGGAATTTATGAAAATGAGGGCAGGGCCTGAGTTAAAGTTTACTTTTGCATTGTCTCTGAACTAAAGCTTTGCTGAGCTAATAAATAGTATAAATAAAATTACAGGGGCATGGTACTATTACTTTAAAAAGCAGATTTTTCAAGCATTTTAGAGAAAGGCCTTGTAAGAGAGGTAATGAAGTTGTATGGCAGGATGTCACAGTGCAAAGACTAGGCCACTTACTAGCTCTTTGACCTTAGCTTCTCAGTGTATTCCCCCATCTGTAAAATGAAAATAGTTATCTACTTTATGGGGTTGTTGGAAGGGTTAAGATTAATGTATAGAAAGTGCCTGATATAAAGAAGTTACTTCATAAATGGCAGGTAATTCTTACCTTCCTAAAATAAGTGGTGAGCTAATTTTAAACATTCTTATTTTTTCACTAAAGTAGGGTTCTTTGGCACATTAGAGTTTTGTTAACCTCATCAGAGAGATTGTTTTATTGTTAGTAGTAATTGAAGGAAAAACCTAGAAGTTTGTTGTGGTTGTAAAGCATCTGAGCTTTGGAATCAGTCAAATGCAGGTTTGGAAATATGAGTGTACTTCAAAAAAATTTGTGGAAAGATTCAAATTATCCTTTGATTCTATTTTTCCATGAACTTTGTGAAGTACCCTTGCAGTTCTACCACTTATTAGCTATGTGGCCCTAGGCAAGTTACTTAACATCTCCCAACTTTTGTTTTCTAATTTGTAAAAATGGATAATAATTTCTTCTTCAGGACTGTCATAAGGACTAAACGAGATAACACATGTAATTAATCAGCCCAGTGATTTTCATGTAATAACCTCTCAAATGTCAGCGGTTTGCTATTATCATGATCTTTTTGACAATTGTCCATATTTTAGATTTTTCATTCATTCAGACTTGTCTTCCTCAATTCACCCAAATTAATGAATTTTATTCTAGATATAATCTTCATTCTAGATGAGAATTGTAAGTATAAGTAAAAAATTATAGGGAAGTGCAAATGGCTATATAAATAGGTAGAGTGAAAGAAGAAAGAATAATAGTTTAAAAGTGGAGGCACAAAGGCCTCGAGTTAGACTTAAATTACTACATAATGAATTTTGTGCATAATCTTTGTGTCCTTTATCAAAGGTCCTTATATTAGCTAGAAAGAGATGGAGCTTTATATATAAGTAGTGAAAAGTGTGGACTAGTGATCAACTCATACTATCCATTAGGAAAGAAAAGCAGTAAGACCATATTCAACTTTATTTTCATCTTCTTGCTCCCCCTTTAGGTTTCATAGGCTGTATGGGTGAGAAATGTAAGGACTATAATGTCCCGTATAGAGACTGTCATCTATTCTCCCCTTAATGACAGTCTTACACAGTTTATAGAATCCATCACCTCAACAGATTGGACTGAATTACTTCGATGACTGGCAAATGGGCACTACTCGTGGTGAAATGAAAGCAGCCAGGTATCTATGTTTATTAAGTGTTCTTCAGTAGGAGAAATGTGTTTTACTGAAAACTCTCATCCATGCTATTTTTGTAGAATCAAGAAGCACCCATCTTATTGCAAAAACAGAATTATTTTCCTTGAGATTCTATAGTATTACAAGACAAATTCATAATCATTAATATGTTCTAAAAATCAGGGTTGGGTTTTTTTTTTTTTTTTTTTTTTTTTTTTTTTTTTTTTACATCACATGCTTGAACAACAGAACCTTGTAATAATAACTAGTGGGTACAGAACCAGTACTGTTGGGGCCACGAGCCTTTGACTTTCTATGAGTGCCCAATTTAAGTGGATAATTTTAAAGAGTTAAGTTAGTTTGTTAAGTTGACAAATAGCGGTTCAACATATAGGAGTTTTCATATAAATAATTCAGAAGTTAGAAAACATGGTCTGACAAAAGTGTTTTTTCCAAGATTTAGGTCAGAAAATGTGATCGCTTTAATGCGTACCTTGTTGACTAGTTGTATTATACCAGATCTTTATTGAAAATTGAATGGTTAGTGGTTAAGATATGGCATTATTTGTCTAGATATGGCATGTAAACAATAATAGCTAATACTTATTGAATGCTTATTTATTCAGGAACTGTGGTAGAAGCTGGGGATATAATGAGAACCAAAAAAAAAAAAAAAAAAGAGAGAGCGAGAAACATGGATCATGATGTTGCTAACAGCCCTATGAAGTAGGTACAGATTAAAAAAATAAGTTTATACAAAGGAGTATACAAAAAGTTCATGGAAAGATTAGTATTATCTTTTAGTTCCATTCCACAAACTTTCTGAAGTATTCTCATAGAATTTAAGTAATTTGTCCAAGGTTGGACAGCTAAGAAGTGGCAGAGCTGGAATTATCGTGCTGTACTTGTTACAGCAGACTAACTATATCTTGACTGAGAGATCCCAAAATACAGTGCCTTAAACAAGATAGAAGTAGCTCCTTGACACAATGGAGCTGCTGTATGAGCTCTGGACTGCTTATGTTTAGACCGTTGGGCAGGGGAGAAATAAACTAGTATCTGATTCCTCTGCTATTCCTGAGTATTGGCTTCATTAATATATCTGAAGATGCATGAACATTCTCTTTAAGGGTTCTTCACGGAAGTGTACTCCTAACTTTTCACTTCCCACTAGCCATACCTATCTGCCAAGAGGGCCTGAAAATATAGTTTTTGTAACTATGCATCCATTAAAATTTAGGGGTTCTATTAATAAAAGGAAGAGAGCGAGAATAGATATTAGAGGACAACTGGCCAGTCTCTACATCACATGTTAACAAAAGCATCGTTTCAATGTGGAGTTTTGACCACAGACATATCCAAGTGATGAATGATCTTATGATTTTGGAATAAGCCTAAATTGATTATCTGTTTATTTTCAAGTAGTATCATATTAAAGTTGTGTGTATATATATGTAGTGCATGCATGATATATTTAAATATTCAAAATACATGAGATATCTTTAGTATTATGATTCTACAGTGGACTCTGGTCATGTGCAAGTGCTAATGCAAAATCTCACAGTAGAAGTCCACTGGCTTTTTGGGCCGGCCCCGTGGTGCACTCGGGAGAGTGCAGCGCTGGGAGCACAGCGACGCTCCCGCTGCGGGTTCAGATCCTATATAGGAATGGCCAGTGCACTCACTGGCTGAGCGCGGTGCGGGTAACACCACACCAAGGGTTGTGATCCCCTTACCGGTCACGAAAAAGACAAAGAAAAAAAAAAAAAAAAAAAAGTCCACTGGCTTTAATCTTTAGGAGAGTCTTGCAAAATCCCCAGGATTTTGCTTGCATCCTTACTCTCCAAAAGATCTCAGACTCCAAGATCTATGTTGTAAGAAGTGTATTCTTACAAGTGAATAGATATGATGGGGGGAGGAGGGGAGAGAGGGAGGGAGGAAGAGGAACAGGTAAAGGGTCATGAAAATCAACTACAATGTATATCAAGAAGTTAAAATTTAAAAAAAAGTGTGTTCTTAGAGAAATGCCTACATAGACATAAAATTACTCTAAGATTTTGACAGACAGGTACTCAATACATGAATCATAAACAACTCTGACCTAGAACATCAGAGTTCCTCAGAATTCTTGGCTATTCTGATAAAATTTAGACATTTACTATTTACTATAGAAAAATTAATAAGTATTTATTGAGAACATACTTAGATAGTATTTATATTGACATGGACCCACAGATCCTTGCCCAGGTGTCTCTTGGGGCCACAGGTACTTGGAGAAGATAAACACAAGATAGACTTCAAATACATACACATATATTCTTACACTACCTGGGCCCTGGCCCCACTCCCCCAAACCTAATGCAGTCTCTGATGAACTCAGCTATCCATGTGGAGCTGCTTGGGCATATTGTGCCTTGCACACATATTGGCCTCCTTGGTCCCTTTCCCCTGGGTCCAGCTCCTTAGATCCTACTTCTCTAGTGTCAAGATGAGACAGGAGAAAAATGAAAAAGAAATGGAAAGGTTTAAGGTAGAGCTGGTCTAATTAGTCTGCCCTAGGCCTTATCTGGGGGAGGAGAGGGCTGTTTGTATGTGTGTGTGTGTGTGTAGGTCTCTCAAGTGGGAGGCAATTTCAGACCAGTTTTATCACACTGGCACATGAAAGTCGAAGGACGTACACCGAAGAGAGTGAGAACCCTAAGAGACGAACTCCAAAAAGACTAGAGCCTCGTGGCTTTAACCTTTTCTCTCAATACACTTGAAGCTCCACCCACTTATAAGAGGTTTAGTTGAGTTTGGTAACTTGATTAAGTCACCTGGTATCTTTTCCTCTTCGGGTGTGGGGCTGGATTGGGGCAGGGTAGGGAGAAGATGGGGGTGGAACTTTGCTTTTCTTCTCCCTCTAGAGGCCAGCACCAGGTACTTTGGAGGCACCATAACAAGTACTAGACATGGCCTTTATCCCAAAGAACTGATAGTCCCTCTGGGGAGCTAATGTAATATAATGTATGTGAAACATTTAGTAAAAAACAAGTACTAAACTTGGTGATATTGATTATTCCAGAGGAATCCAGATAAGGGATAAATCAGTGTGGTTTTGTTTCTTGGGGAAGGATTCTTAGATTGTGTTGCAAGTGGAATACCAAAGGACAACAAGGAGCTAATTAAGAAGAAGGCAAAAGACAGGATGTGAATAAAGATTTAGAATGAGCTTTGAGGTCAGTAGACCTGTGTGTTTGAAGCAGAGACTTTATGTTGGAACACTAGAAAAAAAAGTGAAAGACTTGAAAAATCAGGCAGGGGTTAGGCCATAGGAAGCCATGTGAGATTTTCTTTTAAAAACAAAGTTAATATTAGCCTCTTCAATTATTTAATGGAATGACCTAAGAATAAATTAATAAGTGCTGACTAATTGAATGAATAAATGAATAAAAATATATATTATAAAATCACTATAATATATACAATTATACCTGTTATTTGTTATAATTTGCTACAAACTTTCTAGGCTGGGAAGAGGGGCTTCCTATGAAGGCTCTCAGCAACGTAAGTTTTCAGGGAACCGGAGAAAGCCAAGATTAGGTGTATCAGGGACTGGGAACCTGGCTTTACTAGGGTTAGCCAACAATCCAGTCCTCGGTGACCAAGAGGATGTGATGATCTTGGGATTGGTACAGGGAAGGTGCTGGTATCTGAGGAGATCCAGTTCAGCAAGAAGCCAACTGGAATGTAGATAGCAGGTAAGTTCAGCATCAAGAGTGGTGGTATCATGGTAGTGGGGAATCTTCTCACAGCTGGGTCCCAGCCAGCAGCTGGCATCCTGGGATAGAATCTAAGAAAGGGTTTTACCAGGGCCCTGATCAAGTAGATATAGGTTTAGGAAAAGCACAAGGCACTGTAGGAAATGGGAAAGCTAGTCGGGGCAGATGCCAGTTCTGAGGATTGGGCCAATGTGTCTGGACTTTGTAGGGAAATGGAGAAATGCAGAAACAGTGTAGAGTAAACTCAGCACAATTCAGTGCATTTGTGGCCAAATAATGAATTCCAGTCTCACCATCTGGTGGACTGAGGTTGCTTGTCTCTGGTCTGCCCTGATGAGGATGGATTGAAGGTCACAGCAGTGCTGAGCCTCTTAAGTGGCGACTTCAGGGGCCCTGTGTCAGAAGAACCTTGGAATGAATGGCTGAGCTTGAGGCCCAGGATAGGTAGCGTCACTTGGAAGGAGTTGAGACTACAGTAGAGAAGACCTAGGCATAGCTAGGAGGTTGTCATTCCAGGCTGAGGAGAAGAGGGCCTGACCAAGGAGGGGTGGTGGGAGCAGCATATAGTAGAGATGCAGAAGAAAAGGGGACTGCAAAAAGACATTTCAATTAAAAAAGTTAACAGGCTTCAATGACAAGTTTGATGTAATATTAGAGAAGGGAGAAACTAAAATGATTCCAGGTGGATTTTAAATGCTCGAGTAGTATGACATTTTTGCTGATAAACTGAAGAGTGTCTTAAACACAAATACAATCACTTTTGGCCTATTTTTAAAAAACTCAGATAAATTAGTGAATAAGTCATGTTAAGACTAAGCTTGCTTGTGGGTTTGTTGTCTTTATATCTCACTGCAGTGCTCCTGAGCATGTGAAAAAGTAGAAATACTTCTTGTAAAGATGTCTGGTTCTCTTGGTCCAAGAGGGTGTTACTGATGCACATGTACACAGGTGTGACTGGAAAGCCCCAGGTGGGACTCACTTGGATGCTACCATGCTGCTCTCAGAGGGTCTTTGCTACTGGAGCTGATGTCTGAGGTGTTCATGTGTGCCTCTGTCTTTTACCCACCTGGTTAGTGCAGAGCCTTTGCTGAAGAAAACATGCTCCTGCCTGGCCAGTGGCTTCACAGCAGGCTTCTCTACCTGCAGCTGTTGTTTCCCAGCCATCCATATGTTGCCACGTGGTGGGACACAGGCAGGGACTTTACTGTTCTCAAAGGAGTAGGGCTTGAGACCTCGGAAGGGGCTTTATTTCTATTTATCAAGGCAAGGAAAGAAAATGTAGAATCCTTACCTGGGTAGGGAAACGGTCTTTTCAAGATACACAGGTATATGGTATTTTTGATTTTATTAGGCTTGGATCTATGCTTGGGGGTCGAATGGATTTCAAAATCATTATTTAAAGTAGGGAAAGAAAGCTTTAAATAGCATTCTTACTATTAAAGATCCTAGTAGTGTTTTTGAAATGCTGAGCTAAATAAATTTTAGTGAGCAGCAAAAGGCTAATCATTGTACTTCTCAAAAGTTGTTCTCAGGAAGTCTTGGATTAATAATTGGTTTCCATTTTGTTCACAGATGTACGGCCCTAGGACTGGGACAGATAGCCACTGAATACCTGCTTGAAATTACCTTTTACGTTTCCTTGTTGGACAGATAATCATTGAAGAAGCATCTTGTTACCCTCAGCAAAAATGGAAACAAATCAAAGAATTTTGAATTAAGAATGCCACGATGGCCAGCTGTCATGCAGGCTTCAGCAGAGGAAGTTTTCAAGACTGAGTGCCTCACCGGCCAGAAATCAGAGAAGATTGAATCCATCCTTTTGTCTCAACTGCTCCTTAAATCAATGTAACCCCTCCAAATTAATGTGAATTGAAACATGCATTGCCTTTTAACTTAACTGAGTACTTACTGTGTGTGAATCACTGCCCAAAACAGGGGAGAGAAAATGAGAGAGACAAATAAGATGGAGAGTCTGCCTTCAATGAATTTACAATTAGTTTCAGGGCACATATTTTTTTCTTCTGCTCTTAATTAGATATATCCCTAAGACAAGAAACAAATGAACTGAACAGTGTATTCTGTAAGTATTTTAAGTCCCTTTAATAAAAAACAAGACAAAAAACAAACACAAAGACCTCCTAATATGGGCAACTCAGGGCAGTTTAATTTCATTTTTTTGTTGGATTTCTGATAGACAGGATCCATTTTATTGATTTTATAAATATTCAATAGCCTTTAGGGATATTAATACATTATAGTTTGAGTTAATTTGAATCAAATTCTATTTTTTCCCTTAGGTGTAGATTGTCTGTTGGAAAAACACATTGTTTGCACATGTCTTGGGGAGCACAAAGGTGAATTACACCTGTTGTTTCTATAGGCCTCTACCTTCCATGCCTTAGGGCCCTGCCTTTCCAAGTGAGTTATTAACATGGAGAAGAGGAAGGCTTGGATCAAACTTGTGGGAGTCACTTACGGAACTGAGATAGGACAGAAGAGGAGAAAAGCGCACCTGGGCAATGGCCGTGTATGAAAATTTGGTTAAGTAATTATTTTAGTTTTCATTGTTCTTTGTGTTCCATAAGTTGAATGATTATACAGTTTTTCCAAAAATTAATTTCTACCTAAGAATAAGTATGTCATGATTTTTCCAGTGTTAACACATTGATATGACTGTAACACTAGACATTTTATGTAGAGTCTGACACATTTTAGTATGTATGAGCCAATAATAGACATGTCTTTGTCTTGAGTAGTGTCCATCCGAATTGAAAATGTGCCAGCTTTTTTACCCACCATCAACAGACTTCTTAATTAAGCTGCCAATACATACTGCCAATAGCGCTGTGTGCTGTTTCAGAAATGAATTGTGTAAGTGATGTTTCCATCTTATTAAATAAACAATGTTGCTCTGTATAAAATGGATTTAATGTGTTCTTTGAAGGTGGTATTATAATGCTCACTAAATAATTTAATGGGAATTCTCATACCATCCCTTTTAATTTAATTTCTAAAAATGAATTTGACCAGTAACTTTACTTATATGATTCGTCCTATTCCTCCCAACTCCTGATTATGATATTGGATATTTGTTATGTCACTTTCAGTTTGCATGAAGTAGCTTCCAGGAAATCTTATTTATTAATTTGTATTGTACTGAACTGGAGATATTTATTTCCTGTTCTGGGAGTTTTTGGAGGGCCCATCTCTGTATTCCTGATACCCAGAACAGTGCCTGGTGCATAGGTCTGTGTTCAGTAAACATTTGGTGATCAAGGAGTTTCTTTTCTCACCTGTTGCTCTTAAGGTGCTAGAAAAGACTAGCACCTTTATTTGTTTGTAGTTTACAATCAATCTGCTTAGAATGAGTCCAAATAAACTGGGATATTTTTATATAATCTAGTCCACTGGGCCTCATAATTGGCATCTTGGATTCACCAGTTCAGCCCTGTTATTTGTACCAATGTCCACTCTGCAGCCACTGGCACTTGCCCCACTCACTACATGAGGTGGGGCCTTTGGAGGGGCTGCTCCCCTTGGGCTCCTCTGGCTTGTCGATCGATAGAACAGCAATAACTCTATTCATTGGTTACTCAGTGTGTCAGGCGCTGTGCTTGATGGTTTACATGTGTTCTCCCACTTAATTATCTCATTTAAACCTCACAACCACCACTTGAAGTAGACACTATCCACTGCGGAGGTATGTTATCTTGCCTATGTCATGGGGACACAAATCCAGATTTCTTAGACTCTAGATCCTGGACTATTGACCCCTACCCTCTGCTGCATCCCAGGAGAAACTCCCAGAGCCTTGTAGGTGTGTGTGTTGGGGGGAGGGGAAGGGAGCAGATTAAATCTGGACATAGCCCAGATTCATTGCATTTAATATTCCTGAACAGTAACATTTTATCTAACAGATAAAACCCAGCAAATCACAGTTGTTTTCAGAATGAGGGAAGGGTAGAGCAATTGGGAGAAAGCAAAGTTGGAAACAAAGCAATTTGAGTCAAACCTTTAGCCTTTACCTCATAATGCTTTTTTTAAAAACTTTCTTTTTTTTAGCATGACCTGACACTATGTGATAAATCAAAGCCTGATGTAATTGACCCAGAATTGATCCCCCAATGTCTTTTAGGAGAACATGCTTTAGCTCTGGTTGTTGATTCTGAGGAATAATTGCCACCCTAGAAAGGTAATTACATATGCCACTGTTTATACACATAATAGGCTCCGAATGCATGTTCTGCACAGAGGGGAAGAAAAGCCTGCTTGCACGTTAGGGTGTGTGCTATGTTTTGTGTCAGAACACCACAAATAGCATTTGAACTGCTCCCTGTTACTACTGATTCCCCCAATGTGTGTGTGTATAAGTATGTAAGTGAGAGGTTAGGAGTGAGGAAGGGGCCATGGAAGGCTTTTTGTTGAGCTGAAATGGCAGTGATTTGCTTTTTCTTAAGTTTTTCGGTTACCAAAATATCTTCTGGATCTGATTCATTTAGCTTCGTCTGGTAAAAAGACTGTTTTCTCCCTGCTGGGCATATGCTTATTAATGAGTTCTCATATTTCTTTCCATCAAGAGCTGTTTACTTTGTGGAAATACATAGTGAGAATCCTTCTCCGCAACATCCTCCTAAATGCCCTGGTTTTGACCACCCCTTTAAGTACACCAAACAGGACGGTAGCAAGTGCCTTTCCTCTTACTGTGCTTTCTGGTAAAACATAAATGGAATTTAAGCCACAAATGAGCAATTAGAACACGGCATGCCTTTTTCCTTTAGCCATAAGACAGTAGTTATCTTAAGTAAATACAGTAAAGATGCTATTCTGTGGTAGTCTAACCCTAGCAACCTTTTTCCTTTTTTTAAGGCTTTGATTTAAAAAAAAAAAAAAAAGCAAAATGTCATGACTTTTTGTAGTGCTGCACAACAAAAAAAATACATATGTATTCTAATATGAAACTGGGCATTGTTTGAGGCCAAAGCAATTCATCGTGGGCTATTCTCTGTCACAGTGTCCAGCAAATTGCATGATCTGCTTGTTAGGCTTGACAACAGTGTTTTACCTAACAAAGGCCTCTGCAGCGCTGAGCAGCAGTGGAATGTCAGAATGAGCACATTTCACACACAGATGTGCAGCCATAATAGCCTATAAGAAGATGCATGTGGCAGGGAGCAAAGTGTGGGGGCTGGGGGCTGGAGCAGAGTGGTGTGTGTGTGCACGTTGGGGGCTGGCGGGAGGGGGCTGCCAACAGTTAGCAATAGGGACATGGCCCCACTGACCACATTTAATCAGCGCTCTGTAAACAATTCAACATTTTCATTGTTCTCTAAAAACTAATAAAGAGAAACAAGCACTTTTCATTCATCTTGAAGCAATTTTCTGTCGGGTTGGAGCCCCTCGTGGCCTCCAGCTTGTGCAATGCTAGCTGTGTGGTACAACAACTATTGCAATTTATTTTACAAACTCTGGTCATTCACATGTCAGTTAGTGTTCACCAAGCCGGCATCTGAAATTGTGCAGTTAACGAGTTTTACAACATTTCTATCAAGAGAAACTGTTTAGCATAACTGACTCTTAAGGAGTTATTATACCTCTAAAAATCCATTTTAAGGGGCATTATTTAAATAAAATAGAAAAACGGTTCACTGCCTTTTAAAGGGGCTACAAAAAAAGTCCATCAGCTCCAGTGCAGTAATCCTCAGCTTAAAGCACTCTTGAGAGTACTTCTGGGAATTGTCAGCATAATGAAATGTTTTGTGAAATGTCCAGATAGATTCCTCTACTCAACAATTTTACTGCACCATATTTATTTTCCTTCCAGTTTTTAAAGAAGTGAATGACTTTTCGAGAGGATGGCTCTATGCTGTGTGGATTAACTGAGCACATTATTACCACGGTTGTAGCAGAAGTGATGGTTCTGTTTGCAGTGTCATCTACATGCATCTGCAGAGAGGGGGAAAGAGAAAGGCAGCCACCCCTCTACACATCCTCCCCCCAATTAGTGCTTTGGCTCTAAAAGGGTTAAATCACCCTGAGGATTAGAGTTTTGCATTTGCCTTGTGCCATATTTTTCTCTAACTTTTACACAACTTTGGTACACAATGGCACCTGTAAGTACTTTCTATAAACTTTATAGAAACATGGATGCTGTTTTCTTACCCTAAATAAATAAATGGAGGAAAACCCATACCCATGTACGTTGACACATGCATAATGACGCATATCATTTGGGTCTGTCCCATTTCAATAGGAGATGCTATTGAACATTTTACTTAAAGAAGAATAGAGTCCTCGCAATAAATGAGATGGCCAATGACCCCAAACCAATTAATGGCTACAGTCCATAATGGCAGCACTATCTAGCATAGCAGCAAGTTCATTTAGCATATTATACTACCTAACAGGAGTAGAAGCCGCCACTTGTAATGTGAATAGCTTAATGGTTCTTTCTGTGTGATGAGCAAGACCAGGAGAAAAATTATGCTCTGCTGTAACAAGAGCTATTCCATATCCTTAGGAGATGTATCTATAACACTGCACATTTTCATTTTGCCACAAACAGTCCCCTAATTTGTTAGACTGGTGTTTGCGCACACGACTTTAATTTTCTCAGGGAGATGGGCAGGTGTTCTTGTGCCTGTTAGCTGTATCTGCCCATAAGAAGCACAGTAACATCCATGAACCAAATACAATTTGACGTAATTCATGCCTTTATTACCTCCTACAGAATGATATTATTTCATGCTGGCACATTAATGTTTCCAGCACGATACTGTCATTCCTGGAAATTTTACCTTCTGAAGTTCAAATGTTGAATAGTGAGTTTTAAAATTCTCTAAGTGCTTTAGATTTGGGGCAAATGCAGCTGATTCCAAGATCAGCTTTTTCGGTCTTTAATATCTTGTGGCTCTGTAGATAATGTTCAGATAACAGGCAAAGATTGTATTTGAAAATTTTTACCTTTTCTCGACCAATGAGCTTGCTCCTGTTCTATTTCCAGTTTTGCCAATAATATATAGTTAACTTGCCATGTCATACTTTGCTGCTATTTATTCCCCTAATGATACAAAGTCAGGAGATGGTGATCAAAAAATGTTTCAGTGATTGCAACTTGAATTCATTTGATCTTAGATCTTTCCTAATACTCTAGCACTCAGAATTAGGGTAGATGGAATGTATTAGTTTCCTATTGCTTCCATAACAAATTACCACAAATTTACTGGCTTAAAACAATACAAATTTATCATCTCACAGTTCTGTAGATCAGAGGTCTCACTGGCTAAATCACTTGTCAGCAGAGCTGCATCTTCTGGGGCTCCAGAGAAGAATCCACTTCCTCACCTTTCCTAGCTTTTACAGTCCACCCACCTTTCTAGGCTTGTGGCCCCTTCCTCCATCCTCAAAACTAGCCATGGCTGGTCGAATCCTTCTCATATGGCGTTTATCTACCCTGTTCTGTTACCACATCTCTCAATGAGTCCAGCTAGAAAATGTTCTCCCCTTTTAAGGATATGAGGGATTAGATTGAGCCTGCCTGAAAAATCCAGGAAAATGTCCCCATCTCAAGGTCCATATTCTAAATCACATCTGCAAAATCCCCTTTGCCATGCAAGATATAATATTCACAGGTTCAGGAGATTAGGAGATGGACATCTTTGGGGGACTGTTAGACTGCTTAACCACTTGGATTCTCTGAGAGTTCTTTTCCATACCAATATTTGGAGGATTAATAGCAGTCACCAGCCCAATAGTCTCCAAACTTTTAAAATCATTCACAAAAATAGTTTAAAATTTGAAAGTATAAACCCCAATGTATTAACATTTCTTTCTAAATTATACTACTATTAATCTCTGTATTTTTACTGTTAGTAAAACTTCCTTTCTCTTTAGTATATAAACGAATAAAAACAGATCTTCTTTTTTTTTTTTGACCGGTAAGGGGATCTTAACCCTTGTCTTGGTGTTGTCAGCACCACGCTCAGCCAGTGAGCGAACCGGCCATCCCTATATGGGATCCGAACCCGGGGCCTTGGTGTTATCAGCACCGCACTCTCCCGAGTGAGCCACGGGCCGGCCCCTAAAAACAGATCTTCTAATGGTTTCTTTATGCACCTCAGCATATCATCTTGTGCCCCTGAGGCTATGTGCACCTCGTTTTGGAGAGGAAGGAGAAGGGATGAAGTTTAGATTAACCCGTGTAAATGCAGTTTTTTTCTCTTCTTTGAGACATACAAGGTTTCAAAGTGAAGAAGAGACTGCAGAAACTTTCTGGCAGTCCCTGATAGTTTTTGGAAGTGGGGAAGAAAGTGATTTATTTTCATTGCATATGCTATTATTGCTATTTGTAGTTATAGAGTGTAAAGGATAGAGTGTAACATGCCCAAAACTTTCCTGAAAGTTGAGAGCTGCAAATTATAAAATTTCAAGCCAAATGCCATTTTATAAGACTAGAAAGAAATTATCAGAAAGCCCCAAAACACGAGTTAGTTACTTGTGTGGAATAAGGCTATATCTCCTCAAAATGACTCTCGCTACAGTGCACTTGAAAAATCCCGAGAAACAAATTGCTCAGTGACCATTTTAAACACTAGGCAGTAAGGGCCATGTGAGACTGAGTTGAGAGGAAAGGTGATTTTGCTAAGTTCACTGTAAATCATATTTTTCAACTTAAAAAAACATCTGTATTATACCTGCCATACTTTATCTCCATGGCATGTAGGCTTATTACAGCACAGGAAAACCAGAATCATAACATAAGCCAACTCTGAAGTCTCCCGGTATTAAAATCTGAGATGTTTTCAGAGCAGTCACCCTCAAAACTGGGTTCTTGCTAAGACACACTGACACACCTCTGAAATCAGAAAGCACTTCTGCAGGGTGAATGAAAGTAGGTTGCCACAAAAATGAACATCAATTACGAAACAAGTCAAGGAGTGTTTGCCAACTGCCATTAAGTGTCCCGGAGGCAGTCGGGGTGGTCTATTTTCTTTTTTATATGATTTGCCCCAGGCCGCCTCCATTTTCTTCATGAAAGGTGGACAAGTAGTTTTCTTAAATCCTTCGCTGATAGTTTCCATCAATGATCTCAAAATGTAACTGATAACATGTCCATGATTACCATACAAAGGAGTTAAACACTACAGCTAAATTTCCCCACTGAAACCCAATCCAGGGATTAGCAACAATAGGGAATCTGTTTTATTTGCATTTAATTTGTACCTTCACACTATTCTCTCCCACGTTTTAGTTTCAGGAAATGTGGTCTCAGGCTATTATAACCACATTTCATGCTGCTGTTGCACTGTTATTTGATCTCTATGGTTGGAAATGACTTACTGAAAAAATAAAGCTAGCATACTTTATTTTAATTATACCAGTGCAGTGTCTAAATAAAAAAATGTACTTTATATTTAATGTGGAGCACAGATTAACAGTTTTATGGGACATAAAATCTATCTATATCATTTTCTATTTACACATCAGTTATATATCTTTCTCTCAGCAAAACAAATGCCTATAGTGTGAAAATGAGGAAGGAGAGCATCGAAGTCACAATCACATGGGCAGTAAATAACATCTTAATTGGTCTGGAATGCTGCAGTTTGATTTTTTTTCTGCCTGGCTTTTATTTATTGATCTCTATAGCTTATTTATCTTTCCAGTGATTCGTACAAGTCTATCCCCTTTCCTCAATAAGCCAATCTATGGAGGTTTTATATAGCAAATCCCATCTGGGGAAATGGTCTAGTGAGAGAAGTGCATTGCTCCTGGAAAAACCATTATTTAAAAGCTTTTGTAGAGGTAAGAGCAACTCTCAGTTTTTATATTTCGTCTTCTGAAGAAAAGAAGGAAAGAAGAAGTGCAGCTATTATGAAGTTGTCACCCAATGTGTGTTCCAACAATTCTTTACTTTCCACTTGTTCGGCAGCAGTAAGAAAACAAAGAAGGATTTAGTGTATACTGGGAAATGTCTTTTAAATGTTCCTGCATCTGATTTAGCTGCTAGTGAGGGAAGTAGACAGGAATGGATTGTGCATATCTAATACATCATATGTAAACCCTGGATTTTCTTCTTCTATATGCATTTCTACAGCTCCATTCCTAATATCTTTTTTAAATAGCACTCTAGGATACACTACACTTCAAGTGACACATTATGCTCCATAGTGCAGTTGAGAACCAGCAAATGGAACCATTCTCAGGAAAGCTGGTTGGCAGAAATTCCAACAATTTTTCTAGCATGTAGATATTCACAGCTGAAGTCAACTCTGGAAAATTAGTGATTTTTTTTCTCCTCCTGAATCAATGATTCTCTTGTTCTTCGTTAAATCAGCATTTGCAGTGTTTGTCATGATTCTTTTTGGTTGTCTTGATCTCACAGATTATTAGAGGAGTACTCTGAAAGATTTTCTCTGTTGATAGCTGAGGGAAAAACAAATTTACAGATGGCATTGCTATACTTATACTAAAGCGATGCTTTGCAAAGTAATTCAATAAACATATTCCAAGGAAGAGACTCAGATATCCCATCATCACCCTAATGTAACCTTAACTGACTTGAAATGAGCTAATGAAAATTTGGGGCAGGCCTTTTAGAAAACGCATTTGCATTTGACATAACTAGTGGTAGGCAGATCTCACTACATCCAGGGGGAATCTCGAGACAACTGCTTTGTCGACTATTAGTGCCTAATTTCTGAATGTCAAGCCCTGCACATCTTAATTTCTAGAGAATAAGCTCAATTGAACTTGCTCCCCAGTTATGCAAAAACTGCTCAGATAAAACCAAGTGGACACCAATGTAATGAATGTGGTTATTAAATTGTTTCAACTGAAAGAACCCTATTCTTACACCATCATAATGGGAACAATTTATCCCCACTGATCGGCCTGTCCCTCTCTCTCTCTTTCTCTCTCTCTCTCTCTCTGAGCTCTCTTTGATCTTGAAGCATATTGCAGTGGTGTGTCCTATTGAAAAGCAAAACTGGGGCAATTTTAATGCTTTTGTACCTTACCAGTGCTCTATTTTTTCACTGTTTAAAAATAGCTGTTAATTATAAGTGCAGTTTAAATGTCTCAAGTGACCCAGAAATGCAGGTTGGAATGAGACAGATTGTGTGTCTCCTATAAAACAGATGTACTTTCACAGAGGATTCTGAATTCAGCCTTCACTCTGCATCCTCCTCTTGGGTTATTTCAATCAGGTATTGAGCTGGTCTAGCACGGTGCTATAAAATCCCACACGTTTGAACAGGGAAAAAGAAAAGCGAATCTGTTGTTTTTTTTTTTTTTCCCACGACAAAGAAGTGTCTGTTTTGTATATCAGTCACTACTATATGGGTGAATATGGTGTTACTGGTGTTAGGTAATGGAACAAGGGCCACTCTCCTCACCAGGAAGACCACACAATTTTCTAGAGCTCCACTCCCATCTCTTGGGTCAGGGGGCTCTTTGTTAAAAGAACACTGTAGTAATGACAAACATATCCCCTGGGGTCCTTCTTCAGCTGGATTCAATAGTGCCTGAGGACAAATGTACCTTCTGTTAGATTTCAAAGATCTTTGACTCTTCACTGGTTCATAAACTTGGCTTTTTAGCTCCTTGATAACACTAGAATCTGGAGAAGGTGACACTGCTGGTGATGTTTCAGTGACCAAGGCTTTAATAAGCCATGTGCTAACTCAGTAAAATGTTATTGATTTATTCTGCCACGGTCTGAACAAATCTGGCACTTACCCAATTATATGCATTTGTATGCAGTAGGTTTACAGGTATTCCTATTTAATTCAGTTCTAAGATGTGATTTGAACGGTGAGTTTAGAATACAGTTCATGGTTTGACGATGTTATCTAAGTCTCTTAAGATCTTTGGTACACACCCCAAAGCCTCCTAAATTCGGGCAGTTGGACAGTGAGGGAATTCAAGACTCATCCCTCATCTTCCTCTTGGATTCAAATCTAGTGTTTTGATCTCCCTTGACAAAGGAATAGAAACATGTCTCAGAAAGGTAGGGACTAATTTTCTTCTTTTTCCTTATTTGTATTTTCTATAGTGATTCTTTATAATTTTTGTAAGAATTTAAAAATATACATTAACTTCTCAAGTGACATAGTGGAAAGAGTTAGGACTTCTGAGTCAGACTGACCTCAACTCAAACCCTGAATGCTCTTTCATCTCATAATTCTATGACTTGGCGAAGTTACTTACACTTAGAACTATAGTTGGCTTGCTGTAAAAGCAGATAATAAGACCAAAATGGTCATTATTCCCCATTCTTCCACATACTCTTCCATACAAAGGAGAGAATCTGCCATCTACTACCTAGGAAAAAAGTGAGGGTAGACCTTTCCTGTCCTCCCCCCTTCTTATCTCCCCATTGGGACCAGGAGTCACTTACTGATTGGATACTTTACTTGATCTCTCTCCCTTTCTCTCTCTTTTCTCCCCCTGCAGAATGTGGGCATTTTTTTCTTTCTGCTATGAACTAAGCTTATAGGAGTAGGTCTTATTCTTGTGGAGGAAGCCTCCCCTTTTGGAGAGCTGCATTGGGAAGCTCATTTGACAGCAAATTCAAGCCTCATTTTCTAGCTCTGTTTTTCAGGATTAAAGTTGACATTTTAACCTACATTGGTGTGATTCTTGGGTCTTAGTTCTTAACTGGGTCCACTCTGAGTGCACCAGTAAACAACACCAATAAATAATGCCACTTATCTGCTCTTCTAATGCCTTCATAGCTGTAAGGTTTGGAATTTATAAGGGAAGTGTCTAGCAGTGTGCCTGGCAAATTGTCATCATTCAATAAATGGAAGGGAATAATAATGGTCATTGTAATGGTGGCTTTCTTACTATCATTACTAACAATGGTCATGGGAGCATCACTATTTCTCTGGGCTGGCAAGTCTTTTTCCTTCCTGTTTTCATCTGTTAGTATGGACAAGCATACTGTTTTGAAGGATCTATCCCTCCTGCTGTATTTATTACTACAGCTGTTTCCTTCCGATGGTATCAAATACTGTTTTTCATTGGTGGACTCAGAACACTTGTTCTGGTCTTCCTAGGGCTCTGGGGCTGTTTTAGGACTGTTTAGGTATGCTGAAGACCAAAATATTAAGAAACTCCATCCTTGCACTCAGAAACAGGAGGAGAGGCTTGTAATGATCCCAGAACTTTCAGCCTCCCTCCGCTTCCCTTTTGCCTGGGCCCTGCCCCAGCTGGCGGGACTGATCCCAGCTCTAGTTAGGAGGAAATTAAGTGATTAGCTTAGCATTAATTTTCCCCAGGCTGCCAGGCCTATTCCACCTGAAAGCCTACCTCTGGGCAATAGATTTTTCCATGTCCTACAGCCAAGCCTTTGCCTTGTTGAACAGCCCCACAATGCTGGGTCTGTTTGCTCTTTCTCCCCCACGTCCTCTCCTGACAGGAGTTCTGCCCTCTGCTATCTGTGCCCATACCTTCCCGGATTGTCCCCTGCACTTGTTGTGAGACTCAGTGAGGCCTCCCTGGCAGCATGGCGGCCCCTTGCTGACCTTCTACTCCCTGCCTGACTTGCGCCTCTCAGCCATCCTTGTCTGGCTGTCTTCTTCCCAACACGTGCAGCCAGAAAGAGCTCCAGTCACCCACCCCATTTGAGGAGTCTCACCTAAATCCCATGCCTTTCTTCTGACCTCCCTTCCGCTGCCTCTCCCTACCCCTTATCCCTCAGGGCACGCCACCACACTGGCTTCCACAGAGGCACCCTTGCCCCAACTCCTCCAGAAGGCTGTAGGGTCCCTCCATCCTGCCACTCAAGTCTCTGTTCAGACTCTGCCTCGCAGAAAGGCTTTCCTTGACCACCCCACCCCACCCCACCACTCTTCATCATGCACTTTTCCAGCTTTATTTTTTTCATTGCACCTTTAAGTACCTGATCGTAGCTTATGTTTCATTTGCTTGCTTATTTATTATGTCCCCCACCCCTAGAATGTGAGCCACACACGAGCAGGACTTCTGCCTGTTTCGTTCACCAAGTACAAAGGCTAGAATAGTGCCCAGCATGTAGTAGGTGTTCAGTGAATTTTGACAACACAGTTCCATCATTCTTAATCATCTGACTATTAGTAAGGTTATATGTGACAGGAATAAAAGAAAACATATCTATTTAGAAGTATTGATTTACTATCTCTTTTCTAAAATTTTGGAACACCTAAAGCTGGGGAACCAAAAATTTTCTTCTTTGCTGGTAAATCCATATAGTCCTGAGCTTGTATAGTTAATGTATAATATTTATCTCACTTAACATAAATATTCATGTGTTTCACTACATAAATAGTAATGTGCTAGATTTTGGGGTGTTTCTCCAGATCCTGAATACAATATAAAGTATATGCATTATATTAACCTTAAAATAAAAAATTCTCAGTTTTGAATATATTTGGCCCCAAGCGTTTCATATAAGGGAGCGCAGATCATTACTTGTAGTCCTTTGTCTTTCATTCCCTTCTAAGGAGCATAATGGAGGGAAGAGACAAGTAAGGAGGTGCTATTGATCAAATGTGTCCCCCAAAATTTCATGTATTGGAAATTTAATACCCACTGTAACAGTGTTAAGAGGGTGGGAAATCCTATTATAGTAACTGAAAGGTGGGGCTTTTGAGAGGTGATTAGATAGTGAGGATTGTACCCTCATGAATGGATTAATCCATTGATGCTTTGATAGGTGGTAACGTGTGTGGTTCTGATGGATTTAAAAGGAGAGCAAGTCTCTCTTGCTCAGCCCTTTTGCCATGTGACACCCTGCATAGCTGTAGAGTCACCACCAAGAGAAAGGCCCTCAACAGATGTGTTCCATGGACTTTGTACTTCCCAACCTCCTTTCATTTCTTTATAAATTACCCAGTTTTAGGTATTCAGTCATAAGCAACAGAAAACAGACTAATACAGGAGGTAAAGAGAATTAGCACAGGGCTGGGATAGGGAAGTAGTGTGGGGGAATTTGTAGAGAGATAGAAGAGAAAACAGCTACTTTAGTGGGTAACTTTGAAGTATGTTAGGAAGATTTTTAAAGAAGTGAGTCTGGCTACATGTTATGCAATGCAATTCCCCTATGCTACTACCTCCGGAGACCTTTGGTAAAAACAACTATTGTTTTTTTAGTGGTTTGCATACTTAGATTTTTATTTTGGGTGCATTACTGTGCTGAGATTGAGTTCAAGGCACCCAGTATGTTTCTGACTCCATGAACATTTCTAAGAAATTGCATAACTGTTACTGGTTTATACTGAAATGTGAAAAGTTCAATGTACTCCTCTTCTGAGAATTCTTTTCAGAGTAAAAGAATATGGATAAGTCCTTACCTGAATTTTAAAGAAATTTAAAGAAACTATTTATGTAGCTGCTATGAGATCAACCAAATAACATATCAAACACAGGAAAGCAGGTTGAAGGTAAATTTAGGTTGGTTTTCAGATATTACCTGTTAAGCAATTATATTGGGTAGGCACTATAGTTGGAACTTTCATATATGTCAGAATCTGAATTCTAAGGAAAAGTGTATTGATATTTATTCCTCGAAATATTTTCCCCCCAATTTTTTTATTGTGGTAAAATGCACATAACATAAAATTTATTATCTTAACCATTTTTAAATGTACAACAGTTCAGTGGTATTAAATACATTTATACTGTTGTGCAGCTATCATTCACCATCTATCTCCAGAACTTTTCATCTTGTAAAACAGAAACTCTGTACCCATTAAACAGTAGTTACCCTTCCTCTCTTCTCCTGGTCCCTGGCAACCACCTACTTTCTGTTTCCATGATTTTGACTACTCTACCTCAAACAAGTACAATCAAACAGTATGTATATTCTTTTGTGACTGGCTTATTTCACTTACCATAATGCTGTTAAGGTCCATCTATGTTGTTACAGCGTATGTCAGAATTTCCCCATAATGTTTTAATCAAATATTAGCATATTTTCCCATCCTCCTTATGGTTTTATCTCTAAACATGAAGTAGAATGAAAAATATATATATTTTTTGTTTTTATCATACAATGGTTAATTTCCTATAGTAAAATATCAAGATGACTGATACTGTCTTTTTTCTTCTAGACATTTTGGAAGTATGTTAACATGGGATTAATCACAGTTTATCTGGGTTAATGGGAAAATGTTTCAACATTATCACTTACATTTTTCTCACTGGTTAAGATGATTAGATTCTACCTTTGTAATGCCTCGTACGTCTCCAGTACTTTAAGAATGGTGAAGAGGAATTACAGAGCCCTGCCCCTTCAGGGGGTGTTTTCCACCTTGCTCTGGAGCAGTGTCACTGCCTGTGTGTGAGAGTGAGAAAAGAGGGTTCAGGCTGAGACAATTAAGCTCCCCCCCCAAGCAATGAGAGACCAAACCATGTGAACAGAGGAATGAAAATGAAAAAAATCAGAGTTCCTGAAGCTGCTGGTGTCTTGATAATATTAGATAACTACTCTAAATTAACTTTAGTTGATCTATTGGAAAATACAAAGATTTGATACAATAGTGGCAGGTACAGTACGGTTAATTTATATAATGTGACAAGAAAACTAGCATTCGGAAACAAATTGGTAATTATTGAAGTAATTTTTGCATCTCCTTTCACTCTGTCTCGGGGAATTAGCTTTTAGGTATTGCCTGGGTAACAATCTTTCAATTTCATTCAAAATGATCACTATTATGATTGTAAAGATCAAATTTCATTACATGTAGACACAGTACTTTTCATTTTAAAAACTCAAAATCTTTTCTCTTTCTTAAAGGAATACCTGATATTGTGTGTTAATAATTATCACGTTAACAACAAAATCATTTCCATAACCTTAGTGAGTACTCAGTAATTACACTAAATGCCTACTATGTGCCAGGTGCTGTGCAAGGGGCTTTAAATGTGTTCTTATAATTCTCACAACAGAATCAAGAGAGGGGAAATATTACATTTTTAAAAAAATAGATGTGGAAATGGAGGTTCTGAGATGGTAGGGAAAGTGCTCAAGGTCACCAGATGGCCAGCAGCAGATTCAGGATTTGATCATGAGTATATTTGTTATTGCCTTTGGAACCTTCTTTGATGCCATGTTGCCCTATCATTCCGTGCAAACAAATGATGATAGCTCATAGAGGCATTAGTGTGTCGACTGTGTTCACAAATGTCTAAATCCAGATGATGACAGAAAATGACAGCCTATAAAATGTTCCAACACCTTGTAAAATGTGAGTGATGTTAGAAAAGCGTCACAAGAGTTAGAACGACTCACAGATACCTTGCAAAAGTTGCAGATGCAATTTCTAAGATTTAATTGTTTTTAAACTAAATGAGTTGCATATTTCTCTTAGTACCTTAATTTGGCTTCTTTTTAAGATCGTGGGTATTACGTAGGAGTGAATCAGATCAGAACTCTGAAGTTTGGTCAATGAGAGTATTTCCTTCATGTAAAAACCCACAGTATTTCAGAAGAAGTACTAAAGCAGCGATTCTTTAAGCAGAAGTGAATAGGGGCATACCACCCCTTTTTCTGCCATGTCCAATTTCATAATAGGTGTAGGGACTGTGTAGTTGGAAAACAAAGCATCACTTTGTTCTATTGCTTTGATTCTATGTTAATAACGATATTTAGTTCGTTCTGAATTTTATAAAATGTTAAAAGAAGGCATGAGATTTTGATACATATCAAAGGAGGACATGAGTTTCAAAATTTTGAGAAACACCTTGCTATAGGGAAGTGTTCACTCCTTGTAGACTGCTTGCCTTCTACCGATGTATTAGAGCACAAAGGCATTGATGTCAGACTTGCTTCTTGAATGGATCACGGGGAAAAACAGGGCATCTCACTTATCACAGTAACACTTTGTATAAAGTAAAATATAATTAGTAATTTCCCCTATAATCAAGGAATCCATTCGAAACCTCCAAGTGCAGGTAATATATTCTGACTAAGGTAAAATGTTATCTGAACCCACTTTAATCTTTGGTCTATTTTGACCTTCCTGTGAACACTTTTGGGTCATTTTCATGGCTTTTGGTCAGCTTGGCATTTTCCTTTTATAATAGCCTACTGGTTATAGTCTAGTAAAGCCCAGGCATTCAGTATTGCCAAATGATTCATGGTTTCTTCCAGCACAAGACAGTTTTATAATAGTCAGGTATCAAATTTCCATGTTAGTTCTCAGATCTTTCCTGCAATCTTGTGTGAAGTCTTAATGTGTACTCACCTTCCTTTTCTCTTGTGGAATTGAGCTGCCTTTTACAAAGTAAAGACATCTTATAAACATCTCCATTGCTGCTCTGACATTCCTAACTCCAATCTGTTTCCTTCACAATGGGATATAACCTGACTTTCTAAAGGGACCATGCCTTTCCATGCTCCAATTCAAAAGTAAAATAAAATATGCCAGAACTGTGTGAGTAAGGAGGGGGCAAAGGAAAGAACCATTTGTGAGCACCTCTGCTGTACTGCACACTGGCTGGGACTTCCAGATGTTATCTTATTTGATCTAGATACTGGAAACTTTAAATCTGCTGCATTTGTATGATGGTAATGATAGCATCCATTCAGTTGCAGGCTCTTGTGATCGTACTTTCTGATGAAAACTTTTGTGATCTGGTTTGTGTGTAATTGGGAGAGAGAGGATGTGTTTGTTGTTCTAGTCATGCTACATGTTGACAGATCATAGTTGGTTAGTGCAATGGAAAGTGAGGGCCAGAATGTCTCCAGAACTGCTTTGTTTCTTGGTGTTGATACAGTGGGGCCCATGTGGAGGGCATATGGAAGCCCTAAGGCAGCCTAAATCAGCTCTCAGTTTGGTTAGCTGTGCCTGGTGACTGATGACACATTGACAAGATAAGGAGCGAATTAGATACTTCAAACACCTGATTAGCTGCATGTTATCCTAATACTCCTTATGTCCTTTACCAATATTTACTACAGTTTTCCATTAAGTCTACTTGCCATAGCAAACCTGTTAATCTAGCTTTGGGGGTCCCAGTCTGGCATGTCATGATGTACAGGTTTCAGAAGGTGGTATAGTGTAGTAGAATTGTTCAATGCGCTGATACTGGAGGGAAGCTGCCTGGGTAAGAATCCTGGTCCTACTACTTACTGCTTTTGTGACCTTATGTAAGTCATTTCATCTCTCAAAAACTCAGTTTTTCCAATTGCAAAATGAGTATAATAGTATCTCCAATGCATATACAGCACAAAGCACAGTGCCTGGCACATTGCTGCTGTTCAGTTGTCACTGCTGCCATGACAACAACAGCAGCAACAGCAATTATTGATGTTAAGACAAGGGCCCCAATAAGAATACACCAATTCCATGACTTCAAGGAAGCAAGCTCTATTAACATTATGTCCTCTTAACCTATCATACTGTAATGCTAATTTATGCATTTGATAATATTAATTGCCAGAAAACTTTCCCTCATTTTTAACCTAAATCCTGAATGCTATAGATAGGTTTTTACTCCTCTTGAACTACCCATGGAGATTGTTTTCCTTAGAGTCTTCATATTCTATAAAATGCTCTCCATCCTTCCCCAGAAGACCCAGACTGTATCAGATTTCTGGAGGACATGGAATACAAGTTTAACCCTTACAACAGCCAGCCTCATTTTAGTATATTTTTGCCACCTCAAATAAGTTCTTTAGAAGTAATCTTAATGTGATTGCATACTTCATGTTCACGTTAAATGTTATTAAAATAAGTAACTTTTAAATTTGATAAGCACATAAATTCTTTTCTTTCAGTGGATGGATATAAGGTGTGAAAACTTTCACTGTCAGACAATTCATGTCAGTTGAGACAGATCTCATAAGATGTTTTCTTATTTCAGTCACAAATCAGAAGGGCTCTGTGCTGTACTGCACGGAAGACGTGTACATGCATTATAAATTCTCTCACATTCCAGAAATTACAACTAGGAACTCCAGGTAATTTTGAAAGCTCTTTCAAATTA
The DNA here is from genome assembly GCF_000696425.1 of Galeopterus variegatus. Taxonomy (NCBI): domain Eukaryota; kingdom Metazoa; phylum Chordata; class Mammalia; order Dermoptera; family Cynocephalidae; genus Galeopterus; species Galeopterus variegatus. Next base: position 187,219 of record NW_007728872.1, on the reverse strand, counting down.
TCAAATGCAACAGAGCAGAGCTTTTCAAGTTCTAATGTGTGAAGAAATCATCCGCTGGATTTTGTTAGAATGCAGATTCTGATTTGGTAGGTCTGGGATGGGGCCTAAGGTTCTGCATTTCTAACAGATCCCAGGCAATGCTGATGTCTGCTGGTTGCGGACCACACTCTGAGTAGCAAGACTGAAGACTTGCTCTCCTCTGTCTGCCCATCTCAGAAACTCCACAGGGTTTTCTGTATCCAAAAATCAGAGCATAACTGAAGTTAGTTAAAAGGGATAATGAAATAAATGACCTCACAGGTAAAGGTGAGTCTCAGAATAAACACTTGGAGCGGAGGCACTGACTGGCAAGATCAGTTGGCTAGAGCACAGCCTTATGACGCCAAATTCAAGGGTTTGTTTCCCCATACTGGCCAGCGCCCTGCCCCCACCTTCATAAAAAAACCAAACACGCGGGGCATGATGATTCCTGGTCTCTCCGGCCAGCAAGTTGTTCCTGCTGGTTCCAGTCAGCTCTTCTGCACTGTGGTTCCTTTCTCCCAGGACTCATTATTCACCAGGATTATTGCTTTTATTTTACCCTTGACATTTCTGTGTCTTGTTTCTTTTACAATGGATGGGAAGACAATGTGGTCTGCAAAAACTGTTGATCCAAGGAGGTTCTGAGCCCAAAGAGAAAGAGAAAGATATGGCCTGTGCAGGGAAAATAGATATCAGACCTGAAATTTGGTGGTATCACTGCAATGTTTACCAGCAAAAATTACCTTCTGCTACTTTTTATGTACCAACATATCTACTATTTTATATGTATGCATATAGGAGGTCTTTAAAACAGAATTTGATTGCTGAATTTCAGTTTGGTGTAAGAATTGTCATGTGCACTAAGGAACAATTCTGAATCAGAGTCTGAGGTCTATGCTTTAAGAGGGATAGTGTCATGCCTGTCAGGAAAGAAGTAGGTTGGTATGGCTCCCCACTTCTTCCCACTCAGCAGGGTTTGGGGTTTGTTGTCATTTAAAAAGTAAATTAAACATTGGCCCTCACTATCCTTGAGGTTCAAGAGAGAAACCAAGCTGAGAGTTATTCAATAAACCAAAGGCAGTAACCTTGGGAAACATGAGAAAACCACTGTATAACTCTGTTTTAAAAAACCAAAAAAAAAAAAGAAAGCAACCCCCCCCCCCCCAAAAAAAAAAAAGGAAAGAAAGAAGGAAA